>NC_133327.1:486761830-486913473 GCF_042186555.1 Aquarana catesbeiana | reverse complement strand
GTATATAACTGTGTAACGTCTTGTTTAATGTTTTTGCTGCATTGATATGTTTTTGTGTAACCTCTGTATATTGTATTTACCACAATTATTGTATGTTGTGTCACAGATATTGCTCTCCTGAGGAAGCGGTAAAACCGCGAAACCGGTCGAGAATTCAAGCTCTATTTGTGTCTACCTCACCATGAGTTGTAATCCAATTGGTTATATTTACTGCTTCCGTTTCTAAATTACAACTGTATGTGACATTGTTACAATCTTTTAATCATGTTTTCTATTAAAATGGAATTTTTATATTATATTATTGCTTTTTTTCTCTATCCCCTCTCATCATAAATTTTGATCATACCTGGTACCGGAATAGTCCCCCCTCCCCCCCCTCTTTAGGGGTTATTGCTCTTGTTGCATGGGGTACTGAGATACTGGCCGACAGAGGCAGCCACCTGCGACCTCTCTATATTTATAAACAATATTCCACCATTAATCCTCATGTAGAAATATAATTATAAAGCATATTCTCATCAGAAATGGGTTTAATATGTTGCTATGTATATTTATAAACAATATTCCACCAATAATCCCCATGTAGAATTATAATTATATGCATATTCTCATCAGAAATGGATTTAATATGTTGCTATGTATATTAATAAACAATATGCCACCAATAATCCCCATGTAGAAAAATAATTACATGCATATTTATATCGTAAATGGGTAAAATTATGTTACTATGTATATTAAAAAACAATATTCCACCAATAATCCCTATGTAGAAAAATAATTACATGCATTTTCATATCATAAATGGTTTAAATATGTTGCTATGTATATTTATAAACAATATTCCACGAATAATCTCCATGTAGAAAAATAAACATATGCATTTTCATATCAGAAATAGGTTTATTAGGTTGCTATGTATATTTATAAACAATATTCCACCAATAATCGCCATGTAGAAATTTAATTATATGCATATTCTCATCAGAAATGGGTTTAATATGTTGCTATGTATGTGTATAAACAATATTCCAGCAATAATCCCCATGGAGAAAAATAATTACATGCATATTCATATCATAAATTGGTTAAATATGTTTCTATGTATATGTATAAACAATATTCCACCAATAATCCCCATGTAGAAAAATAATTAAATGCATATTCATAAAATAAATAGGTTAAATATGTTGCTATGTATATTTATAAGCAATATTCCACAAATAATCCCCATGTAGAAATATAATTATATGCATTTTCATATCAGAAATAGGTTTAATATGTTGCTATGTATATTTATAAACAATATTCCACCAATAATCCCCATGTAGAAAAATAATTACATGCATATTCATATCATAAATGGGTTAAATATGTTTCTACGTATAAACAATATTCCAGCAATAATCCCCATGGAGAAAAATAATTACATGCATATTCATATCATAAATGGGTTAAATATGTTGCTATGTATATTTATAAACAATATTCCAGCAATAATCCCTATGTAGAAATATAATGATATGCATATTCTCATCAGAAATGGGTTTAAAATGTTGCAATGTATATTTATAAACAATGTTCCACCAATAATCCCCATGTAGAAAAATACTTACATGCATATTCACATCATAAATGGGTTAAATATGTTGCTATGTATATTTTTAAACAATATTCCACCAATAATCCCCATATAGAAAAATAATTACATGCATATTCATATCATAAATTGGTTAAATATGTTTCTATGTATATGTATAAACAATATTCCAGCAATAATCCCCATGTAGAAAAATAATTACTTGCATATTCATATCATAAATGGGTTAAATATGGTGCCATGTATATTTATAAACAATATTCCACCAATAATCCCCATGTACAATTATAATTATATGCATATTCTCATCAGAAATGGGTTTAATATGTTGCTATGTATATTTATAAACAATATTCCACCAATAATCCCCATGTAGAAAAATAATTACATGCATATTCATATCATAAATGGGATAAATATGTTGCTATGTATATTTATAAACAATATTCCACCAATAATTCCCATGTAGAATTATTATTTATATGCATATTCTCATCAGAAATGGGTTTAATATTTTGCTATGTATATTTATAAACAATATTCCACCAATAATCCCCATGTAAAAAAATAATTACATGCATATTCATATCATAAATGGGTTAAATAAATATGTGCATTTTCATATCAGAAGTAGGTTTAATATGTTGCTATGTATATTTATAAACAATATTCCCCCCATAATCCCCGTGTAGAAATATAATTATATGCAAATTCTCATCAGAAATTGGTTTAATATGTTGCTATGTATATTTATAAACAATATTCCACCAATAATCCTCATGTAGAAAAATAATTACATGCATTTTTATATCAGAAATAGGTTTAATATATTCCTATGTATGTCTAAATACAATATTCCACCCATAATCCCCATGTCTAAAAAGCATATGCATATTATTATTAGTAATGGGTTAAATATGTTCATTGTCGGGTGTTATTCCACCAATAATCCCTATGAGAAATAATAATTCTACCCATCTTCCCATTAAACACAGGTCAAATGTAATTTTTACATTACTTGTGTAGCCTGTTGTACAGCTGCATATATATATTAGCAAGTGAAGAGTTAAACATTAGCAACTGCTTCTTGCAACATTGTATCAAGAACTGCAGGAAAGAATAACATATTTTGAGAAACAACATTACCATATATATGTGTATAAAGTACACTGACATCTAGTGAGAGTTCTCAGTATTGCAGCCAATAATCCAATCATCCCATCATCCCAATATGCAGTTTAGTACGTCCCACCAAAAGTAACATCAGTACTTTAGAAGTTTTTATGTCAAAATCTGAGGCTAGCCACCAGCAACTAGTGCTAGAGATTTCAGGAAGAAGTTCATCAGTTGATAAAAAGACTGACGAATGCAGAAAGTGAAGTGAAACAATTAGCTGTCAGCTGCCAGTGGCAGCTTGCTCTTTTTCCAAATAGAGTAGATATTAGAACGACTGATTTGGGTATTTCTGAATTCAGTGGAACTTTGTCCACACCTAATGTATGTACCAATAGGAATAAATCCCTGGAAGCTAAGAGCTCTTTAAAAATTGCCCCTATATTTTGTAAGCAGCCAGAAAAAGCTGCTAATCCAGTGTAGCGATTGCACATTCTCAGTCCCCTAAAACAAAGCCTTTAGTTTTGCTTGCTGACCGTCCGCCGCAGTTATACTGTGGCAGAATGGCACAGGCAGGCAAATCGCCGTCATTGTACGGTGGGCGCGCGGCCGATCGGATTCGATCGGGAACCGATCAGTCCCCAGGCCCAGGCCAATGATATCTGGCCTGGACCTGGTGATCGGTCCTGACGAATGAGATCCTTCCCCTGTCGTGTAAGTGTAAACACTGACAGGGGAAGTGATGTCATCTCTCTCGTGTCAGTCTTTTCATTCCAGACTGAGAGGAGAGAAGACATACAAATAAGTGCACCAACACTACACTGACAGCAGGTCACGTAGGCACACAATTCACCCCCTGATCTCCCCCCCAATTAACCCCCTCACCACCTGTCATTGTGTCACCCAGTACAGCAATCAGATTTTTTTTTGATCGTTGTACTAGTGTCATTAGTGACAAAAATCAGTGTTAGGGTAATTAGTATTAGGCTCAGATTAGGGACCCCCCTTACCCCCCCATAAAAGTTTAATCCCTTGATTATCCCCTGTCACCTGTGATCACAGTATAAGTATCACGGGTGACGCAGTTTAGCTAGATTTTTTTTATAGCGTCAGGGCACCCGCCGTATTTTACTCAATAAAGGTTTAACCCCCTGATCATGGGCGGGTGATCAAAGTTAGGTTTTAGCGTCAGATAGGGTCTGCATCGCCCCAGGCAGCGTCAGATCAGTGCCAGTACCGCTAACCCCCACGCACGCACCATACGCCTCCCTTAGTAATATAGTGTCTGAACGGATCAATATCTGATCTGATCAGATCTATACTAGTGTCCCCAGCAGTTTAGGGTTCCCAAAAATGCAGTGTTAGTTGGATCAACCCAGATACCTGCTAGCACTTGCGTTTAGCCCCTCCGCCCAGCCCAACCCTGCCCACCCAAGTGCAGTATCAATAGATCACTGTTACTTACAAAACACAACATACATAACTGCAGCGTTCGCAGAGTCAGGCCTGATCCCTACGAATGCTAACAGTTTTTTTGGTAGCGTTTGAATCAGTCGCTAACAGTCAGGAACTTTTTTACCTGTGAGTCTCACTACTGTACCAGTAAATTTAGAGCCCAAAATGGCAAATCAATGGTACAGTAGTGAAGAGGCCTACACATTTCTGAGCATGACAGATAGTGAAAAGGAAGTCACTCATCTATCAGATTCAGGCTCAGAATACGATCCTGTAGAAGACAGCGGCACCCTGACAGATAGCTGTGACGACTGAGTTGTGGTCCCTGCCAAGGTCAGGCATACCAGACCCCGATGTTCTTCTGCTGTCGTTGAGGTGCAAGAACCGCAGGTCCCTCGTATGGAGCAGAGAGCCAGTACTAGCGCCGCTATTCCTTCTGGTGAACTGGCAAGCACCAGCGGCCTAGTACATCCTGGTCACACATCCAGCACTGCAGTAACCCAACCCGGAATTCAGGTGGAAACAGTTGATTTTATGTCACTTGATTTTTATTCGCCGAAGATCTCTATAGATCTATTGTGGACCAAAGCAATTTATATGCTGGTCAATTCATCGCTGCTAATACCCAGCTGACCCTTGTCAGAGATTGGAGACCAATTACGGTCTCCGAATTTAAGACCTTCCTGGGCCTATCCCTACTCATGGGCATAACTAAAAAGAGTGAGTTGCGGTCATATTGGTCCACTGACCCAATTTACCATATGCCTGTGTTCTCTGCCTCCATGACCAGGACACGATACAAGCAGATCTTGTGGTTCATGCATTTCAACAACAATGAACTCTGTCGTCCTTGGGGTGACCCCGAATTTGATCGGCTCTACAGTATTCGGACCCTCGTAAACCACTTCAACCAACGTTTTGCAGCCTTGTTTACTCCCCATCAAGTTGTCTGCATTGATGAGTCCCTGAATAACTTTTCTGGCCGCTTGTCATTCAAACAGTATCTTCTCAGCAAGCGTGCCAGATACGGGGTCAAGATGTATAAGCTCTGTGACAGGGCCACAGGCTATACATGTAGTTTTATGGTTTACGAGGGAAGAGAGCCGGTGACCTGCCCTGACTACATAGGGAGTGCTGGTAAGATTGTGTGGGACTTGGTGTCACCCTTATTTGGAAAAGAGTACCACTTGTATGTGGACAATTATTACACAAGCGTGCCACTTTTTAGTCACTTGTTTGATCATCAAATTGGCGCATGTGGCACTGTACGATCTAATCGCCGGGGCTTACTCCAGCGGCTTGTAGATTCTCGTCTTAGGCTGGGGGGGGGAGACTGCTTGAGATGTAATAATTTGCTCGCTGTGAAGTGGAGGGATAACAAGAATGTTTTCGTTCTTACCTCCCTTCACCTCCCGACATGACTGTCCAAATTACTACGGCGACTGGTGTTGTGGAGAAACCCCTCTGTGTCCACGAATATAACCTCAATATGGGAGGGGTGGACCTCAACGACCAGTTGTTGGCGCCGTACCTAATTGCCAGTAAGGCCAGACGCTGGTATAAAAAAGTGTCTGTATACTTATTTCAATTGGCTTTGCTGAACGCTCATGTGCTATACAGAGCTTCAGGACGAACTGGATCCTTCCTTAAATTCCAGGAAGAGATTATCAGAGCCCTTCTGTTTCCAGACGGTGCTCTGGCCCAACTTCACAAATGCAGTAAATCGACTGCATGAGAGGCATTTTCCACATGTCCTCTCTGGTGCCCCTACCCAAAGAACACCCCAAAAAGATGTTGTGTCTGTAGAAAGTGCGGATTTAGGCGTGACACCCGCTTTTATTGTCCCTCCTGTCCTGACCAACCTGCTCTTTGCATTGGTGACTGTTTCGAACGCTATCACACACTATTTGAGTATTAGCGTAGGGTATAGCACCACACAGTCATAGGCGCACATACATAGGGTCTCGGGGTCTCGAAACATGTGATGGCCATCACATTTTGAGAGACCCTAATCTGCAACGTTCAGTTTATAGTTTTTTACAGTTTTTATAAAAGTGAAAAAAGTAAAAAAAACAAAACAAAACACAAAAACACAAAAAAAAAATAAAACATAAAAAAGCCAAAAATAGTTGTGGTTGTATTTTTCTTCTCTCTCTCTCTATTGTTCTTTCTATTATGTTCACTCTCTACTTTCCACTCTACTGTTCGCTCACTATTGTTCTATATCTATCATTTTCTCTTGGTTTTATTTTTACGATGTTTTATTGTATTTGCTTTGCAGGTATGGTATGTTATACTGTAATGTTTGTTTTATTGTTAACCATCATTTGCTTAGCAGGTACAGCATTCAGCTTCAGCGCGGATTTATTTATCTTGACAGCAACAGCGTTTGCTCCCACGATTCATAAAGCCGCGACTCCAGTGCTGTAGGAGGTGATTTTACCACCACAGTTAAAAACAAAATGGTGCATGTATGCCCATCATTAGAAGTGGGTGGATGAAGGGAGGTATTCTAATGGTGGGCATACCCACCGATCAATGTGTGAGCAATATATCATTTAGTGACAACTTTTTGTAAAAAATATATATATATATATATATATATTTTTTTTTTTGCCATTATTCAATCACTTGGGACAAAAAAATTAAATATTCAATGGGCTCAACATGCCTCTTAGCAATTTCCTTAGGGTGTCTACTTTCCAAAATGGGGTTATTTGGGGGGGGGGGTTGTACTGCCCTGCACTTTTTAGCACCTCAAGAAATGAGATAGGCAGTCATAAACTAAAAGCTGCATAAATTCCAGAAAATGTACCCTAGTTTGTAGACGCTATAACTTTTGCGGTCTTTTTCTGCTTATATCGCAAAAAATAAAAATTGCAGAGGCAATCAAATACCATAAAAAAAAGCTCTGTTTGTGGGAAAAAAAGGTCGCAAATTTCGTTTGGGTACAACATTGCATGACCACGCAATTACCAGTTAAAGCGACGCAGTGCCAAATTGTAAAAAGTCCTCCGGTCATTGAGCTGCCAAATGGTCCAGGGCAGAAGTGGTTATGAGGTGCTATACAACTTTAGATAAGATATAATGTTATGCATGTGGATTGTTTGGCCAAATAGCTTGATTCTGTCTATTTAGTCCTGTTGAAAAAGTAGTGAAACATAGGACAATGAGACGTGATTTCGAAGTTTACTCCACATGCTTTGCAACATGGCCTAGGTGTAATAAGTATGAACAGCCTAGATCATGGGTCCCATTCCAAAATCCTAAGGTAAAGAATGCATCCATACAGTAATGAGCAAATGAATCAGAATGGATCTTTAAAAGAATTTCAAACCTACAAAACAGATTTTATGGATTTAAAAAGAAGTACAGGTTATTAAAGAAAACATGCTGGTATTTGTGGTGTCTAGAGTTTGTTTTTAACCTAGCTAATTGCGATAGTATGTTTGTTGTGTAAAATACATGGAACATATGTTATGTTGTCTGATGTTTGTTTAACCACTTGCCGCCCGCCATATAGCAAAATGACTGCGGCAAAGTGGTTTCAATATCCTTACTGAACGTCATATGACATCGCCAGGATATCAATCCACTGCCCGCCCCCAGGGGGGCACGCATCGTGGTGATCGTTGTTGCGCTGTGTCAGTCTGACACACCGCAACACCGATCTAGGTAAAGAGTCTCTGATGGAGACTCTACCACATGATCAGCTGTGTCCAATCACGGCTGATCACAGTGTAAACAGGAAGAGCTGTTGATCGGCTTTTCCTCACACGCAAGTAGAGGAGAGCCGATCGGCTGCTCCTCTAATGGGGGGAGCTGTGCTGATTGATTATCAGCGCACCCCCCCCAGGATGCCCACACTGGACCACCAGGGACGCCACTAGGACCACCAGGAATGTCACCACCAGGTATGCCACCCTAGACCACCAGGGATGCCAATCAGTGCCCACAATGGAGGCCAATCAGTTCCCTTAATGGGCATCACTGATTGGCAGGCATTATTGTTTGGCACTGATTGGCATCCATCCGTACCATCTATTAGTGTACATCAGTGCCACCTATCAGTGCCCATCCATGCCACCTATCAGTGCCCATCCATGCCACCTATCAGTGCCCATCCGTGCCACCTGTCAGTGCCCATCCATGTCACCTATCAGTGCCCATCCCTGCCACCTTACAGTGCCCATCAGTGCCACCTATGTGTACCCATCAGTGCTGCATATCAGTACCACCTATCAGTGCCCATCAGTGCTGCCTATCAGTGCCCCATCAGTGCAGCCCCATCAGTGCCCATCAGTGAAGGAGAAAACTTACTTGTTTACAAAGTTTTGTAACAGAAACAAAAAGAAACATTTTTTTCCACAAATTTTGGTCTTTTTTTTAATTGTTTAGCAGAAAATAAAAATTCCAGAGGTGATCAAATACCACCAAAAGAAAGCTCTATTTGTGGGAACAAAATGATAAAAATTTAGTTTGGGTACAGTGTTGTATGACCACGTAATTGTCATTAAAAGTGTGACAGCGCTGAAAGCTGAAAATTGGTCTGGGCAGGAAGGTGTATAAGTGCCCTGTATTGAAGTGGTTAAAGCTTCAAAAGTCACTGACATCTGACCCCCTCCTTTGTAGCCAGGTCTATGAGAGTAATGAGAACTGTATTGACATGCAAATTAACTGAGCCAAGTTAAATCTTAAAAGGCAAAGGTGAAACATCAGTAATAGTGAATTGAGATGTGTATTCACTATAATGTGTTTGTTTTCCAGAAAGACGTTTCTGAAGAGTTTTTGTGGTGAGGTATTCTCTAATAAATGGTACCACTAAAATGTTTTTTTTTTTTTCAATCAAGTAATTTTTATTCGATTTTTTCATTGTACAACAAAAATTCAAAAATGCACAAAACATTTCCCACACAAAACCCCACCGAAGTACATAAAAAAAAGTTACCTATTTCAGTATTTGCGCTCACCAGTCTACGCTTCAATGTTTACTCAAAACCCTCCATCACATTATTACTCCTTAATGGAGCATAAATAATTATTCCTCTTCTATGTCAGTATTGATTTTCCTCAGTATCATTATTTTACTCAGCCGATTGTTCAGACAAGTTGGAATCTAGCCACCAATGCCAAATTTTCACAAATGTTTTAGGGCTCCTCCTATGTTTATATGTCAGTTTCTCTCATCTTATATTAATATTAATTGTTTTAATCCATTGATCTATTGTAGGGGGATGTTTCGATATCCATTTTTGTAGTATAAATTTACGAGGTGTCTCTTCCCGTGTAATCCCTAGCAGTGCTATTTTTGGATCACAATGCACCTGTACAGAACTTAAAGAATTTAAAGTATGAAATACACATTCCCAGTAGCGATGCAGTATGGGGCATTGTCGCAGCATATGTATAAGTGTACCTGTATCAGTAGTGCCCCTTGGACAGTTTGATGTAGCTGTTTTACCCCAAGAGTACAGCTTTAAAGGATTATAATGGACTCTATGTATAATAAATAGAGTTAGGCACTGTGAGGAGGATAAGGATACCTCAAATAAATTTATCAAAGCTTGCTCCCACTCCTCATCACTAAGTGTCTTTACACAACTTCCCAAAGCTACCCTCTTGTGGATAAGTTCTAGCTGTCATTTGTAAAGACGAATATATACTCCCCATAAGTCCCTTTTTAGAGCGTTTTACAGTTCCTGCCAAAGTTAAAATTGATGAAGGATTATATTTTAATAAAAAGGTCCTTGCTTGACTCTGCAAAGCATGCCGTAGTTGTAGGTATTGAAAAAATAATTTATTTGGCAAATGATATCTCTCTATAAGTTTATCAAATGGTTGCAAGACCTTATTGTCAAAAAGTTGACAAAGAAGCAGAATGCCAGCCTTCTTCCATAAATCAACGTTTCCAAGATTAGCAACCTCAGGCAATTGCAGATTATTCCATATGGGCATAGATTGAGTATATCCCTCATATTGGGTATCTTGTTGAGTAGTAGTCCAAATCTTATGTATTAAATTAAATGTAGGATAGCTGCGCTTAATTAATTTGCTGTATGGGATCCTCATAATCTGTGGTATAAGCAAGGAAGCTGAGATTTCTGCAGTGTGTAAATGTGCTTTTACTATACAAAGATGCTGTACATACAAAACTATTACAATCTTAGGAATACAATACAAGACTGACAGACGTCTATAACAAGCAAAATGCCTAGCAAGTGAACAGGCTATGGTCTATATCAGTACAAATACACTTAAAAGTTACTTATCTTCTGTTACTGTGTGTTCGTGATCTCCATTGGCAACGATGCTTCTTGGACACCAGGCACTTTTCCTTGTATCATGAGTGGCTTCTGATCTTCAAACCATGATGATGTGTGTGTGTGTCCCAGTCTCTACTCACCCCTTTTAAGTGTCAGGCTGTTTACCATAGTTACCAAACAACAGAAAACATACCTGTTTACTGTAGCTGTAGAAACAATGGACTGTTGAAAACTGTCAATTGAATACAAAAATTATATCTACGTACCCATTGTCTAATCAAGCCAAAACCTGACAGTAATCTAACAGTCATTCTTTCAGTTTGAGAGCTGAAAGAACCTCGAACAAGTAAATCTCTTACTTGTGTACTGTAGCTATAGGGACAATAGCCTGCCGAATGACGGCAACAGCACGGACCTGCTTTGCCGGGACTACGTCTATTGACGTCGTCCTGTGCACGAGCGGCCTGCGCACCCCCTGCAGGGTGTGTGTGGTGTGCTCGGTGATCTGTGAGTCTATGAGACTCGCCTGATCACAGATCGGAGTAAGGGGTCGGTCCCGATCTTCACCACGTGATCAGCTGTCAGCCAATGACAACTGATCATGTGATGTAAACAGAGCTGGTAATCGGCTATTTTTTCTCCTTGCGCTGACAGCGTGAGCAGGAAAAAAAAGCCGATCACCAGCAGCTGTGAGAGGGACATCAGTCCCCATAACGGCGATCATCTGTGCCCCCTGCCAGTGACACCTAGGAATAGGCAGCTGTGCCGCCTACCAGTGCCCACCAGCGTCACCCATCAGTGCCCACAATGCCACCCATCAGTGCCCACAGTGCCACCCATCAGTGCCCACAGTGCCACCCATCAGCACCCACAATCAGTGCCACAACAGTGCTGCACATCAGTGCCACCTATCAGTGCCCATCAGTGTCACCTACCAGTGCCCATAAGTGCCCATCAGTGCCGCCCATCAGTGCCCCCCATCAGTGCCGCCCATCAGTGGTACCTATCAGTGCCACCCATCCGTGCCACCCATCCATGCCACCCATCAGTGGCCATCAGTGCCGCCTTATTTGTGCCCATCAGCACCGCCTTACCTGTCCCCATCAGTGCCCACTTAACTGTGCGTATCAGTGCCGCCTTAACTGTGCCTATCCATGCCTATCAGTGCAGCCTATCAGTGCCCACCAGTGCCGCCTCATCAGCGCATATCAATGAAGGAGAAAAATTACCTGTTTGCAAAATTTTATAACAAACTATGAAACATGATTTTTTTTTTCAAAATTTTCCATCTTTTTTTGTTTGTTTAGCAAAAAATAAAAATCCCAGTTGTGATTAAATACCACCAAAAGAAAGCTCTATTTGAGGGAAAAAAATGATAAAAATTTCATTTGAGTACAGTGTTGTATGACCGCGCAATTGTCATTCAAAGTGCGACAGCGCTGAAAGCTGAAAATTGGTCTGGGCAGGAAGGGGGTTTAAGTGCCCAGTAAGCAAGTGGTTAACTAAAAGTTCATTAGAAAGTCCATTCTAAAGTTCTTTAGAAACAAGTCCAGGCTTGTAATACATCAAAGGCCTTGCTCTCCACAGCTCTTGCGATCTTCCGTCATTCTTTCCATCATGTTCCATCATGATTATCTGTTCCTTCTAATAATACATAAACAGTAGATCCAAGCCCTTCAGCTACAATTTCTCCTTTAAATGGCTTCTTACCTGGATATCTGACTAACACTTTTCCCCCTGCCTGTACCCACTTCTGACCCTCCCAAAGAACATCAATAGAGAGGAAAGGAAATATACTCATATTTCCCAGAAGATCACTGTTGTTTATTTTGGAAGGTCTGATGTTATGTAGCCTCACTTTCCACTCTTGCTGAGAAGTGTCCACTAACCAGTCAGAGTCCCAGCCACTGTCTTCAAGCTCATCTGCCAATGCAAATATAACTTCAAACCTTCCTGCCAGATTCCCTCTCATTCCTAGATAGGCTTCAGCTTCAGATACGTCACTCTTGGTTTCTATGTCATGGGAAGCAGTAACATGGTATCTGTTAAGCCCTGTTCTTTCAGGAACCTTACATAAATACTGAACTCTGCACTCCAGCTGTGGAATCTGTGCCCCAGCCCCTACCATCCTCTCATATGGTGTGCTTTTGGCTATTGGCCTAGAATTTAACAACATGACTGCCTGTGTGAGGACTCAATCCCACCCCCTTAGTGTATGTGTGTGGGTGTAAGTTTGCGTATCTGGTCCTTCAATAGCCTGTTGTATCTTTCAATCAAACCAGCTGCCTGTGGATGGTATGGGATGTGGCACAACCAGTATACTCCAGAATCTTTGGCCCACTACTGTACTGTTGATCCGGTGAAGTGTGAGCCGTTATCAACTTTGGACGTGTTTGGGACAACCATAAGCAACGACAAGTTTCTGGAGCAGTTGAAGCATTCCGGCTTGATCTGCAAGTTTGCAAGGATGAACAAGCATAAGTCCTGAATAGGTGTCCACTACAGTGCAACAATATCTCAGTCCATTGTTTTCCTGGGCCAGGGGACCAATGAAGTCAATCTGCCAGATCTCTGCAGGCCTCTCACCCCACTTAATCGACCCAGTGTAGTTCTTTTGCAATGGCCATTGTCACACTTCTCCACACACTGTACAGTTCCCTATTACAGTCTTTATCATGTCCATGGATATAGGCAATCCTCTCTGCTATGCCCATTCATTTGTTGCTTTCTGCCCCAAATGTCCAGATTGCTTGTGGGCCCAGTTTGCCAAGTTCATCAAGACAGGATCAATTGGCACAACTGCCTTCACTTTGGCGATTTCATCTGCAACTCTGTTATAGTTCTCAAAGTCTGGGACTAGGGGCACATGTGCATCAACATGCCCCACATTTATGGTGCGGGAGTGAGCTTCCTTCCAGATGTAGTCCCATACTTCCTTGCCTCCCCACACCACCTTTCCATGAGTCATCCATTCATTGGACTTCCACTTGGGCATCCAAGTTGTCAGTCCTTTAAAAACCACCCAGCTGTCTGTGTAGATAGTGACATGGGAAGAAGGATTCTCCTGAAGAGTCATCACTACAGCTTTCAACTCTGCATACTGACTGGACCCTCCAATTCCGGTCTCCTGCAGGACTGTGTCTGTACTTGGGTTGTAGGCTGCTGCTGTCCGTTTACATCCAGACGAGGCGACTATGGCTGAACCATCAGTGAACCACGCTGACTCCTTCATGTCTTCTGACAGAGACTTAAAGGGTGGAGCCTCTTGAATGGGGGATGACTGCAGCACAGGAATTTCTTCTTCTGGCCGGGTGCTGGTAAAAGTAACAAGCCCTGCCAACTGTTTTGAAATGTCTCTAACATCCCTAGCTGCAATACCTCCTCTTTCTTGAAGGTACCACTTCCATTTCATCAGTGTCTGGTTCTGGGCTACAGCTGCCCTAGTGGTAAGTCCATTATCTCTCACCCATCCTGCTTTTGGCAATGCAGTATGGATGGTGACTGTGTCCTTTCCTGTAATGGTCTCTACATGTTAAAGTGCTGTGTAGGCCCCAAACAGGTACTTCTCTAGGGGCGTGTATCTCTTCTGTGCCCCTGTCAGTTGTTTGGACCAAAATCCAATGGGTATTGCTCTCAGTCCTTTCTTTTCATTTGGCTGCCACAGACAGCATGATATGGTAGCTAGAAACTGCAAAACCTGCAAAGGAGACCATGTTCTTGTTCACTCTCTATTGGTTATTTTAGTATAATAAAAAGTTTGCTCTCTACCACTCCTCCAAATTGGGGGTTCTGGCCATAGCCTATAGCATATATGAAAAAAGAGGTCTATCCTTGGGGAGGTCCATAGATTTGAGCGTCCCTGGGATAGGAAAAGACAGCTACTTTTGGTCAGAACGGGTATTAGACGAGATCAATGTAAAACATAAAGTATCACATTTTATTATGGTTTAAATACCAAAATCATCAATATAAAAATAATAAGTTACTTTCCCTGTCAGTTAGTAACTTCAAGCCCTTAAATAACACATCATTAAAAAGAAAGATACATCAAATGTATATTGCATGTATCAAAGTCACAGATGACAGATCTAAAGACTAACAATACACACATATAACAAATAACACATAACACACAATGCAGGCGCCTGAAGTGATCCACTTCTGCCTAGCAGTCCCGGTGGCTAAATGCCAATGTTAGCAATTTAGACAAAAAGTCTGATTAAATAAACTAAGTCGGGAGTGCTGTGCAGGAGTGGTCCCCGGGGATATTGTTGTTCTAAGTTAACTGGGTGATAAGAATTTTAATGTAATGTGGGGGGCGGTAAATGGGGCAGTAAATAAGGTGGTGAAAGAAACTGCAATGTCTAGATCTGTATGTGTCCCGCAGAGATTTGTTGGAAAAGTCCTCTTTAGTTATTCCATTGATATTGGTGTAATCTGAATATGGATATACGAGGGATTGCTCAGGGTATAAGTCACAATTCCAATCAGGTAAGTTAGGCTGTTGTTAGATGTGCTTATGTGCATATAGGTGTTCGGTAGTAATAGTAAGGCTGAGCTGATAGTCCGCCATTTCTCGAGTCTTCCAAGAGCCTAACATGACCCGCTGAACATGCAAGCTTTTCTAGACATATCAATCACATTGATAGAGATGGGGTACTGTAGAATAAGTAAAATAAATGTTTGTTAGTACATTACCACCTTCGTTTCTTATGTGGACTCTGACAAGCTTCTTGTCTTTCCCGGCTGTTAGTGTTTAGATAATGAGGCAGCTGATAGAGAGTGTTGAGTCACTGATACGACAGCCCTGCATATACACTGCGCTGAGTAGTTTGTCTCTCTGTCCTGCTGCATTCGATAGCCGCTCATTCATATGTGGATCAGAAGTTCAGATTGTAAGGCGGTTGATCATTCACTGTCCCACAGTTTCCCCTTCAGTAATGATTTATAGCTTGTAGTAAGCTTGCTTGCAGCTCCACTCACTTTGTCATCCCTTACGGGATAGCTCTTTGCTTCCCCATTCCTCTGCTACAGCACGGTACCTCGGGGATCTCTGACACGGCAGCCCTGCATGTAACTTACGCCAACGCGTTTCGCAACATGTGAGTCATCCAACATGTATTTATGTTGGCTACTCATTTACCTGCCAATTCCCCCCCCCCATATTTTATTTAAGTTTTTGGTCAGGCGATCGACTTGTCAGGGATAAGTCGTTCGGCCTAGCATTCAGCCTTCTGAGTCCTAGGGTGGGAGATAATGCCACCTGTGGACCCTGTTATTGGCTACTTTTTGGTATATTATGACATACGTGAAGAGGTTAATTATACCATATTTCCCCAACTTTAGGACCTTAGGGTTCGCCCCGGGCCAGTCTGACAATGTGGAATTGCTCGGTCTTCACCTTTGGTGGGCTGAGCTTGTATTACTGCGTCTGAGCTGCAGGGGTGTGATTAGTTCAGGTATTAGCTGGTTAAGTTCATCTTCACATTAAGATGTAGTGTAGGGGTTTCCCCTCTTCCATTCGATCATTGCGCCAGGCTCACCTCGCTAGACATTATCCATATGATCGTTTTTTATTTGGTCACCTCTTTGGGGATGATCAAGGGTTGGGAATCGGATTTTTCATTACGGTCGTGTTACCCTGGCATTGGCTTCTGCCGTTGCCATGGTGGTGCGTATCGTGTCTTTTAAGATAGTGTAGTGACGATAGGAGGGGAGCGGCCAACTGCCCAGCTTCCCAGTGATTGGCTTGGCTGGCCTTGAACACTGACGAGGCTGGCTCCAGAGTGTCCGTCCGCCCCTCCCCACATAAGAGTCCTGGAACGCACGCTCCACATGAGGTAGTGGAGGAGATGCCGGCAGCGTATTGGTTGTCGGCTTGTATCTCCTCCCCACCTGTGGCTGAGGCTTGGAGCACACGCCTTTCGTGGAGACCGTGAGAGGCATCAGTGGCGCAGAGCGCGCTGGCTGTTGTCTCTTTTCCGGTCACATGTCCTAGACATTTGGAACGCAAGTTCCTCTAACTAGTGTGAGGCTTGGAACGCAAGCCGATTCAGTGATTCGATTTTTGGGACCCCCCACTACTATATACACTCCTATTGAACCCTCAGATTATCATACACTTCAAACCCTATGTAGTGTGTCAGTATACATGCGATCTATACCATATTAAGCCAGTTTACAGTGTTTGTAGTATTAACCTTGCACTTCCGGTTCCGCCATGATGGGGGCGGACCCAACTATTTTGTAATGGTGTCTACAGTCTATATATATGGGCAATGTGGAGAGGCTGTTTCATGCCCCAGTTGAAGGCTTTTCAGTCGAAATGCGTAGGACGTTCAAGCTTTCCACATTGCCACCAATTTTTATTCAGTGATCACGTTTTATCTTGTAAGGCTTTTATTAAATAAATCCTTTTTATTTTTGACCTACGCCATGTGGAGCCCCTTTTTGGTTTTTTCTCCATGATTTCATCTATGATTGGTTTCTGGAGACCTTCTGAACCTGCCCGGAACTGGAGAGTTTGGGAGTGAGCTGACCATCCCCACCGTTGACTGCCCTGGCTATCGGTGACCGTGACCCAAGTGATTACCTGCCTATCGGAGATCGTGACCGAAGGGTGAACCTTTTGGCGAGAGTTCACGGGAGGCTACTTACACAAGCCCTGACAGACGTACTGCTATATGGTTGATACGTCCCACTGGATCTGGTAAGAGTACCTAACTCTAGATACTTATGACGTGTCGTCTGTGATTGATGTGTTTTCCAGTCTTCAGTCAACATCATGTATCCAAGCTCTCCCTGTGTTTGAGAAGACATCTTCTACCTATATGTATTGGCCCTAGTCTTTGACTTTACTCCTGGACATATCCATACATAACACATTCCTTGGGACATTTTATACACCTCACCTATATTTATTGTGTTGATCATTATTACTTTATAGTTGTTTTATAGTCACTAATTTATATATTCATGTTTGACACACCTATACATTTTTTTAGTGCTGCACGTATTTTTTACACATTTGATGCGACTTGGTTTGTTTGTGTGCTAGCAGCTTTTCACCACTTGTTCACATATATTTTGTTTTGGGGTCAGCGCAACTTCTCATTTACACCACATTCTAATTTTTGACCACTTAGCAGCTGCAGCGACCCATATTTATCACATCAGCCCACTATGGATGTGTTTGAATATAGGACCACTAGGTCCATTAATACGGAAGGTGTCTTTGTACTCAATAACACTGACACTGAAATGAGTGGACTATTTTTAAGGCTCAAAAATTTAATGACCACTGAACTTCATCTACAGTGGGACATCGCTTTTTTAGAGCAGTATACTAAAGAAAAAATGGTTCCGAGAGGTTTACGATGGGATGTGTTCCCCCAACAGGGAGATTCAGACTTGGAACCGTGGTTTCGTTATTTTAACGAAGCAGGTATCCAGCTGATCGGCTTTTTAGTGGAGAGGAAGCGCGGTAGACTCACTGCATTGGATTTGGAAATTAGAGATCTTAAAGATAAGCTCCTCCCATCTAATGGACTGCCCGAATACACTTCCCATTCCACTAACCTTAGAACCTTTCTTGAAAAGGAGGAGAAGGACCAACGGAATAAAAAACAAAAAAAGTACAACCGAGATGTTTCTGACTATAAAAACGGTTTAGTTTTTGGATGGCAGAAAAAGATAGCACAGGGTATTGACTCGGGGTCTACTAGTATACCCGTTGAGAATGCTGAACAAACTGTTCGCTATCCAGATAGGAGGTTAACCTATGATCCTCCCTCTAGGTCCGGTAGACCAACCGAACCTGGGCCTAATCCCTCTGCCCCCAGGCCTGTGCCACAGATGTATCAGCCCCCCCAGAGACCTGAGTCGCGGGAGACACCCTTACCGTGGTGGGCACCCCTCGGATCGGAGGGGTAAGCAATCAAATGGCAGAGGTAGGGGTAACGGGGGGAATAGAGGTAGAGGCTCCTACCAAGGTCAGTATGACCCAAAATTTAATACCAGAACTGACCACCCTATTGATAGTTACAGTTACGGTTACGGATGGACAATCTCGGGATGCACATTACGATTACGCTTATCATGATGACAGTGGGAATAGTGAATATAGCAGAGTGACATACCAGTTTAACCACTCTGGCCCTTCCCAAACCCCGGGTTTTCACAAACCGGGGCACAACCACCCCCCTCGAAGCACAAGACCAAGAGAGGATGCAGAGGAGGGTGGCGACTACAATGGAGGAAAAAGAAAAAGATCACACTAGGCGCCGGCATATATAATTTGAGTAAGGTCAGTCTTTCCGACCATGAAAAATATGTCCTGGATAAGGGACTTAAATTTGTCCCTTCCAAAAAGCTCAATAAATTCTCCACATTTATGGATGTACACAAATACATCCGCAAGTTGAATATACAAAGGCACTTTTTGTCCCAACCTGCTGCCAATCCCAGGACTTCGAGACAGAGCGATATCAGACACTCTGGTCTCTCGAACCCATCACTTTTCAATCCCCCAAATAACACGTCTCACTCTGTCAATGTTTTTAAGGATTTAGTTTTACATGATTTAGAAAAAATCCCCGACAAACATACATATCAGGATCCTGCCATTAGGGCAGGTATTAACTCTCTTTGTGATAGAAACAATTTGGTTGTCCGCCCGGCCGATAAAGGTGGAGGGATAGTAGTCTTAGACAAGGATGACTATATTGCTGAAATGAAACGTCTACTAGATGACCGTACTACCTATAACATCCTTCCTAAGGATCCCACGAAGGATTATAAACGAGCCCTTATGGCCCTTATAGATGAGGGTTTTTCCCTCAACATACTCAATCAGAAAGAGAGAGAGTTTCTCGTACCTGCAGCACCTCGGATACCGGTCATCTATTACCTTCCGAAAGTGCATAAGAATCCCATCAATCCCCCCGGTCGTCCCATCGTGAGTGGGATAGATTCGGTTACTTCACGAATCGGAAGGTATATTGACTTCTATCTCCAGCCCTTGGTTAAACAGATGCCCTCCTACTTGAAGGACACAAGGGCTGCGATCAATCTTTTAGAACAAGTCGAATATCAGGATGGCCTACTTTTGGCTACCGCGGATGTATCCGCACTATATACGTCCATTCCGCTAGATCAAGGTCTGGCGGTTGTCAACCTGTTCCTTTCGAGGGACTCTGGCCTTCCCCTTATCCACCGTAATTATGTTATGGAGCTCCTCAGGTTCGCAACAGAACATAATTACTTCTGGTTCCAAGGAACTTATTATTCTCAGATTAAGGGTGTGGCCATGGGGGCTAAATATGCCCCCAGTTTGGCCAACCTTTTTATGGCCCTATGGGAGGAGGATGTCGTCTATTCCTGCAGACCACCTCAGTTGGTTCTGTGGGCTAGGTACATAGACGACATCCTCCTCCTATGGAAGGGTGACCTTGGGTCACTCGAAAGGTATATGGAACATTTGAACACCAACGATAGAAACATCTCTCTGTGTTTTGAGGCTAGCTATGAGACCATACATTTCCTTGATCTCGAAGTGTCTATAGTCAATAGACAACTGGTGCTTAAAACGTTTTTTAAGCCCACTGATCGTAACGGGTATATCCCGATAGACAGCTGTCACCATCAGCAGTGGCTGAAATCGGTCCCTAAGGGACAGTTCCTCAGGTTACGGCGTAACTGCAGCAATACTGAGGATTTTCAGTTACAGTGCCATACCCTCAGAGAAAGATTCATTGAAAAGGGATACAGACCATCTGACCTTGATAATACCATCAGAGAAGTCGGGGAAGTGGATAGAAATTCACTTTTGATTGACCGCCCCAAAGTACAGGGCGATAACCCTCATAAATGGTCATTCTTTACTGCATTCTCCACTCAACATAAAGAAGTTAAAAGGATTATTGACAGGCATTGGAAGGTCCTGAAAAGTGACCGTGTTCTCGGTCCTGTTTTACCGGACCGGGCCGGTATCATTTTCCGGGGCGCACGTTCAGTCCAGGGGGAAATTGCCCCCAATGTCATTGACCCCCCTCGGTCTGTTTCTTTTTTTCAAGACTGTAAGGGATACTTCCCGTGTAGAAAGGGCAATGTGTGTCTACACAATACAAGTGGGAGACGCAAAACAACGACTTTTCACTCTACGGTAACATCTAGAGAGTATAGCATGAAACACTTTACTACATGCGCTACCCGACACATTGTTTACCTTATCACATGTCCATGAGGTAGACAGTATGTCGGGCGCACTACCAGAACTTTTTCCATTAGGGTTAATGAACACATTGCCAAAATTAAGAAAGGCTGCATTAAGCATAGTGTTCCCCGTCACTACTTGGAGAGTCATAATAGGGACCCTACAGGTACCTCTTTCGTGATCATAGACAAATTTGTCCCCCATTGGAGGGGTGAGTCTTGTCTTAGGGGTGTGTCGCGGCTCGAAACTTATTGGATATACGAGCTTAGGTGTTTCTCGCCACACGGTATGAACGTCGAGTGGGACATTAATAGTTTCATTAACCGTGCGTGAGAGACACCAGAGTTCTCGAGCCGTGACACACCTCCCTTTTGTTCGTGTTTAGTTTTTAGGACGCTGCTATGAGTGTTATTGGGGTTTTATATTTGATTTTATTTTTATGCCATTTGGGCTTCCTTCCCCCCTCCCCTTTTTTTCTTTTATAGCTTGTTGAGTTACTGTTTCCCACTTATGAGTACTCGCCCCATTGTGGTAAGGTACTTTGCACTGGGTTTTGGGACCTATCTCCATCATGGTTGGCTGATGCCAGATAGAGTAGACAATTGTCTTAAACTAGGACATCAGTGTCGAGCCAAGGCTGATTTGGGGGTCATCCAACATGTATTTATGTTGGCTACTCATTTACCTGCCAATTCCCCCCCCATATTTTATTTAAGTTTTTGGTCAGGCGATCGACTTGTCAGGGATAAGTCGTTCGGCCTAGCATTCAGCCTTCTGAGTCCTAGGGTGGGAGATAATGCCACCTGTGGACCCTGTTATTGGCTACTTTTTGGTATATTATGACATACGTGAAGAGGTTAATTATACCATATTTCCCCAACTGTAGGACCTTAGAGTTCCCCCCAGGCCAGTCTGACAATGTGGCATTGCTCGGTCTTCACCTTTGGTGGGCTGAGCTTGTATTACTGCGTCTGAGCTGCAGGGGTGTGATTAGTTCAGGTATTAGCTGGTTAAGTTCATCTTCACATTAAGATGTAGTGTAGGGGTTTCCCCTCTTCCATCTGATCATTGCGCCAGGCTCACCTCGCTAGACATTATCCATATGATCGTTTTTTATTTGGTCACCTCTTTGGGGATGATCAAGGGTTGGGAATCGGATTTTTCATTACGGTCGTGTTACCCTGGCATTGGCTTCTGCCGTTGCCATGGTGGTGCGTATCGTGTCTTTTAAGATAGTGTAGTGACGATAGGAGGGGAGCGGCCAACTGCCCAGCTTCCCAGTGATTGGCTTGGCTGGCCTTGAACACTGACGAGGCTGGCTCCAGAGTGTCCGTCCGTCCCTCCCCACATAAGAGTCCTGGAACGCACGCTCCACATGAGGTAGTGGAGGAGATGCCGGCAGCGTATTGGTTGTCGGCTTGTATCTCCTCCCCACCTGTGGCTGAGGCTTGGAGCGCACGCCTTGCGTGGAGACCGTGAGAGACATCAGCGGCGCAGAGCGCGCTGGCTGTTGTCTCTTTTCCGGTCACATGTCCTAGACATTTGGAACGCAAGTTCCTCTAACTAGTGTGAGGCTTGGAACGCAAGCCGATTCAGTGATTCGATTTTTGGGACCCCCCACTACTATATACACTCCTATTGAACCCTCAGATTATCATACACTTCAAACCCTATGTAGTGTGTCAGTATACATGCGATCTATACCATATTAAGCCAGTTTACAGTGTTTGTAGTATTATCCTTGCACTTCCGGTTCCGCCATGATGGGGGCGGACCCAACTATTTTGTAATGGTGTCTACAGTCTATATATATGGGCAATGTGGAGAGGCTGTTTCATGCCCCAGTTGAAGGCTTTTCAGTCGAAACGCGTAGGGCGTTCAAGCTTTCCACATTGCCACCAATTTTTATTCAGTGATCACGTTTTATCTTGTAAGGCTTTTATTCAATAAATCCTTTTTATTTTTGACCTATGCCATGTGGAGCCCCTTTTTGCTTTTTTCTCCATGATTTTATCTATGATTGGTTTCTGGAGACCTTCTGAACTTGCCCGGAACCGGAGAGTTTGGGAATGAGCTGACCATCCCCACCGTTGACTGCCCTGGCTATCGGTGACCGTGACCCAAGTGATTACCTGCCTATCGGAGATCGTGACCGAAGGGTGAACCTTTTGGCGAGAGTTCACGGGAGGCTACTTACACAAGCCCTGACAGACGTACTGCTATATGGCTGATACGTCCCACTGGATCTGGTAAGAGTACCTAACTCTAGATACTTATGACGTGTCGTCTGTGATTGATGTGTTTTCCAGTCTTCAGTCAACATCATGTATCCAAGCTCCCCCTGTGTTTGAGAAGACATCTTCTACCTATATGTATTGACCCTAGTCTTTGACTTTACTCCTGGACATATCCATACATAACACATTCCTTGGGACATTTTATACACCTCACCTATATTTATTGTGTTGATCATTATTACTTTATAGTTGTTTTATAGTCACTAATTTATATATTCATGTTTGACACACCTATACATTTTTTTAGCGCTGCACGTATTTTTTACACAGTCAGGTAGCTTCGACTGGGCGTTCAGAGGGCTGATCCATACCTCTCCTTTGTAGTAACTCCGGGTATGTTTGCTCCTCCTTCCCTCGTTTTCATTCAGAAAAATTAAGGACAAACTCGTATCACAGTTTGGATGATTATCTTTCCGTTCATCTGCAACATTTCCATGTTCATTTAGTATTTCTTTAATATTTCAATGTTTTCTCTATTTGTTTATAATTGGCATTCCTTTTACTATTTTATACATTTCCACTTCCAGTTATAAAGACATTAGACATTTTAGATCTTGATTTTGCGGTGTGCTTACTGGGGGATTTTTTGAAAGATCTTGTGCAGTTATTACCTTATAGGTCGGGGGGGGGGGGTTTACACCAGTAATAACAGCATAATGGAACATAAATAAAACATAACATGCGCTAAGGTTAATCCGGTCCCTTAATTGTGGCCATTATCATATATTTTATTGTATCTTATTGTAGGGAGAGGGGGGGTGGAGGGGGGGGAGAAGAGGGGTTTTTTTTGGAAGCGAGGGACTTCCAAGGAGGAGGGGAGGGGGGGTGAAAGGGGGAGGGGGGGTGAAAGGGGGAAGGGGGGGAGGGAGAGAGGGGGGGTAGGTTTTGTTTTAGAGGAAGTCTTTGGGACGTCTGACTATACCGATGGTGAATCTTTCAAAGATATATTGGTTTTTGTTTCTAAACTGGCTTATCGGTCCAAAAAGGGTTGCAAGTTTAGATCAGTGTTCATACCTAGGGGTGCTAAAAATTTTAAGGTGTATATCCACCATTTTTCTTTTTGTAAAAGAATACAGTCAAAGTCCCCTCTCCTCTCTGGTAACTTCAGGACATATATACTTTTTACCTTTAGGCCTTCTATTTCTCCCTGATGGTGTTGTGCGAAGTGTTTGGCCACTGGGCGTTCTTCTTTTTTCTCTTTCTGCCCCCCCTTCAACATTCTCTCCCTCTCCTTTTTGATATCTCTTATGTGTTCCCCTATTCTGACCTTGAGGGGCCTTTTGGTCTTCCCTATGTAGATTTTAGGACATGGACAAGTGATCATGTATATCACCTTAGAGGTAGAGCAGTTTATTAGCTCCTTGATTTTGTATTCTTTTTCTCCTTTTGCATCCCAGAATTTATCTGTTCTCTCAACAAGTGGGCACATCTGGCACTTTGTACACGGAAACATATCCCTACTACGTGGGAAGTTGGACAACCAAGTAGGGTTTTGTTGTTTGGTGAATTCCGAGTGTATAAGTATGTCCCCTAGACTCTTTGATCTTTGGGCTACCATTTTGGGCCTATCTCTCACTATTTTAGCTATACTTTTGTTTTTTAGTAGAACATTCCAGTTCTTTTCCAGTGCTTTGCGTACGGAGCCCCATTGTGCTCCATAAGTGGTGATAAGTCTCACGGGGCTTGGTTTTGTTATTTTTGATAGTACACATTTTTCATTCATAGTTAATAGGCTTTCCCTAGTCGGTGCCGCCGCTTTTCGTTTCGCTCTACGAATCTGGCGGTGCGAGTACCCCCTTTCCCGGAATCTTTTGTATAGTTCTTTTGATTTCCTGGTCAGATCTTTAACATTGGAACAGTTTTGCTTTGTTCTAATGAACTGTCCTGTGGGGATTCAATTTTTAAGCCAGGGGGGATGGTCACTATCTGCCCTAAGTAGTGTGTTTGCTGCCGTCTGTTTATGGTAGGTGCAGGTACTTACTCTGCCATCTTCAAGTTTGATGGTCAGGTCTAGAAAGGACAGTTTGTGCTGGTCGTACACGTAGGTCAACCGTATGTTGCGCTGATTAATATTAAGTTCTGCAACAAATTCATGTAAAGAGTTAATGTCACCCACCCACACGACCAGCACGTCGTCAATGTACCTCAGCCATGTATGCACATGGCCGAGGTACATCGGATGGCCAAATACCTCCTCTTCCTCCCAGCTCCCCAAATGGAGGCACGCGTAGGCTGGTGCCCACGCTGCTCCCATTGAGGTGCCTTTAGTCTGTTGGTAGAATTTTTTGGAGAACTGGAAGAAATTGTTGTTCAACGCAAACTCCAGAAGTTCAATGAGAAATTCATTTTGAGGCCCAAATTCTGGGAAAGATTTTTCCAAGAATCCTTTAACTGCTGCTATTCCCCAGGTGTGTGGTATCGATGTATATAATGACTCTACATCGATACTTACCAGCCATGCTTCCTCTACAACACTCAGATCTGCTACTTTGGCCAACACATGGCGTGTGTCCTGTACGAACGATTTTAGTTTGTTAACCATAGTTTTTAATAGGGAGTCCAGGTATTTTCCTATTCTATCCAAGGGTCCTCAGATGGCTGAAACAATTGGTCTCCCTGGAGGTTTTTCCAGAGACTTATGGACTTTGGGGATGCAGTAGAAGGTGGGAATATTGTAATCATCTACTGAGAGGTATTCAAATTCCTTTTTCGTTATTAACCCCGCCTCTACTGCATCATCCAGTTTACTGTTCAGTTCTCGTACTACTCTCGGGAAGGGATCATGATCTAATATTTGATAGGTGTTGGAGTCTCCCAATAGGCGTTTGGCTTCTCTTTCGTAGTCTTCATTGTCCATAAGGACGATGTTACCACCCTTATCACTCCTTTTGATTATAACTTGTTTCACCTCCTAAAGTTCTTTTAATGCTTGACGTTCTGTTGGGGTAAGATTGTCATGACCTATCATTTTCCAAGGAATTTCTTCCAGATCAGCCTGGACCATTTCCAAGAACATACTCAGCCATTTATTTTTGCCCAACGATGGCATTTTTGTGGATCTTATATTTAGATTTGCTAATCTCCTGGTTGGGTGATTTGTTGTTTGAGATTTTTCATTTTCCTGTAGTAAAGAGTTGAGGATGTCAATCGCATTTTGATCATCTTCATCAAGGTCACCATTATTGAGTTCCATGGATCCGTCTTGTTCATATAATGATCTAAAAAATACTTTTCTGAGGTATAACACCACGTCTTTATAGACGGTAAATTCATCCATGGAGCTTACTGGTGAGAAAGACATTCCATGTTTTAATAACTGAATGTGTCTTTCAGCTAGAGGGAATGAGGATAAATTAATGACTGTCCTGTCCTCTCCTGATATGGCGTCATTAGATGTTACTTTTAACGGTTTTAGCTTCTTGCTCGTAAACTCCTCGTTTGTTGCTTTGAGTTGTTCCCTCGCTGTCCTTTGTTTTCGCTTTGTTTATTTTGGGATGAGTTGTTCATTGAGGGGGTGGTTGTTATTTTTTCCTGCACCCCCTCCTCCTCTAAAAAAGTCACTGTTTTGTTATTACTATTCTCCTCTACCAGGGAAGGAGATCTAACTTGTCTATTACGTGATTGAGATCTAGAGCCTCTTCGTATTGAACCACTCCTTCCTCTTCTAATAGTTAAATTAAAGGCCTGGTCTCTCTCAAAGTCTAGGGTGTCTCTTCTATATTTTGATTGCTTAGTTGCTTTCAAGTTTTGTTGTACTTTTTCTATTTCTTTTTTTAATAAATCATTTTATCTTGAAAACTCTTCCTCTTCTTTTAGTAGATCTAACTCCCTAGCACTTTCCTCTATTTTGTTTTTAAGTTCTATCATTTGAATTTTTTCCTCCTCCACAATTAGGGTCATGACTGCTATACCATGATTGATGCATAGTTCCTTCCATTTCGGAAGGAATCTATCATTATGTAAATGCTCAGCTGGGATGGTTTTGTCTCTTAGTCCTCTAGTGACTATTTTGTGTTGGATATATGTCTCTAAAAATGAGACATCCCATTTCCTGTTCAGGTGCTTGATCAGAAGTTTTTTGTGTTCCTTAAACCCTTCCCTAAACTCCTCAGTTTTGTTCGGGGATTGTGATGTCTCCCCTTCAAAGGTTTCCTTTATTTCCCTATCAATGTCCTCCCCCAAGATAAATGCCATTCTTCAAAAAAGGTTCTTTTAGTACTAGAATAAACTTAACTAAGTTTTAAACATGGATAACAAATGATAAGTGTCAGAGGATCAAGTTACCTAGAGATGAAATATGGTCAGATTGGATCAACTAGAATCCCAAAATAAACATGTAGCTAGAAACTGCAAAACCTGCAAAGGAGACCATGTTCTTGTTCACTCTCTATTGGTTATTTTAGTATAATAAAAAGTTTGCTCTCTACCACTCCTCCAAATTGGGGGTTCTGGCCATAGCCTATAGCTTCCCTCCCCCCCCCCCCCCTCCTCCTTGGAAGTCCCTCCCTTCCAAAAAACCCCCCTCTTCTCCCCCCCTCCACCCCCCCTCTCCCTACAATAAGATACAATAAAATATATGATAATGGCCACAATTAAGGGACCGGATTAACCTTAGGGCATGTTATGTTTTATTTATGTTCCATTATGCTGTTATTACTGGTGTAAACCCCCCCGACCTATAAGGTAATAACTGCACAAGATCTTTCAAAAAATCCCCCAGTAAGCACACCGCAAAATCAAGATCTAAAATGTCTAATGTCTTTATAACTGGAAGTGGAAATGTATAAAATAGTAAAAGGAATGCCAATTATAAACAAATAGAGAAAACATTGAAATATTAAAGAAATACTAAATGAACATGGAAATGTTGCAGATGAACGGAAAGACAATCATCCAAACTGTGATACGAGTTTGTCCTTAATTTTTCTGAATGAAAATGAGGGAAGGAGGAGCGAACATACCCGGAGTTACTACAAAGGAGAGGTATGGATCAGCCCTCTGAACGCCCAGTCGAAGCTACGTGACTCACATGTTGCGAAACGCGTTGGAGTAAGTTACATGCAGGGCTGCCGTGTCAGTGATCCCCGAGGTACCGTGCTGTAGCGGAGGAATGGGGAAGCAAAGAGCTATCCCGTAAGGGATGACAAAGTGAGTGGAGCTGCAAGCAAGCTTACTACAAGCTATAAATCATTACTGAAGGGGAAACTGTGGGACAGTGAATGATCAACTGCCTTACAATCCACATATGAATGAGCGGCTATCAAATGCAGCAGGACAGAGAGACAAACTACTCAGCGCAGTGTATATGCAGGGCTGCCGTATCAGTGACTCAACACTCTCTATCAGCTGCCTCATTATCTAAACACTAACAGCCGGGAAAGACAAGAAGCTTGTCAGAGTCCACATAAGAAACGAAGGTGGTAATGTACTAACAAACATTTATTTTACTTATTCTACAGTACCCCATCTCTATCAATGTGATTGATATGTCTAGAAAAGCTTGCATGTTCAGTGGGTCATGTTAGGCTCTTGGAAGACTCGAGAAACGGCGGACTATCAGCTCAGCCTTACTATTACTACCGAACACCTATATGCACATAAGCACATCTAACAACAGCCTAACTTACCTGATTGGAATTGTGACTTATACCCTGAGCAATCCCTCGTATATCCATATTCAGATTACACCAATATCAATGGAATAACTAAAGAGGACTTTTCCAACAAATCTCTGCGGGACACATACAGATCTAGACATTGCAGTTTCTTTCACCACCTTATTTACCGCCCCATTTACCGCCCCCCACATTACATTAAAATTCTTATCACCCAGTTAACTTAGAACAACAATATCCCCAGGGACCACTCCTGCACAGCACTCCCGACTTAGTTTATTTAATCAGACTTTTTGTCTAAATTGCTAACATTGGCATTTAGCCACCGGGACTGCTAGGCAGAAGTGGATCACTTCAGGCGCCTGCATTGTGTGTTATGTGTTATTTGTTATATGTGTGTATTGTTAGTCTTTAGATCTGTCATCTGTGACTTTGATACATCGTATGCAATATACATTTGATGTATCTTTCTTTTTAATGATGTGTCATTTAAGGGCTTGAAGTTTCTAACGGACAGGGAAAGTAACTTATTATTTTTATATTGATGATTCTGGTATTTAAACCATAATAAAATGTGATACTTTATGTTTTACATTGATCTCGTCTAATACCCGTTCTGACCAAAAGTAGCAGTCTTTTCCTATCCCAGGGACGCTCAAATCTATGGACCTCCCAAAGGATAGACCTCTTTTTTCATCCATGATATGGTACCATTCTGCTCCACTACATCCAGCTGAAATGATACTGCTTGTCTCACGGGTCCTAATCCCTGATGCTGCAAAATAGCTTCCTTAGCAGCCAGGAATGCAGTCCGCTGCTCTGAACCCCATGAGAACTCAGTCTTTTTTCTGGTAACATTACATATAGGCCTCAGAATCAGTCCAACATGTGGAATGATTGATCTCCAGAATCCCACAACTACAATGAACTTCTGTGCCTTCTCTTTGGTAGTAGGAGAGACAGAGCCTTGATAGTTTGCACAACTGTCTCTGGAATTTTCTGCTGAAGCCCAGTCAACATCATTCCCAGGAATTTCACTTCTGTGGCAGGTCCTTGGACTTTGTCTCTGTTGATAGCTCACCCTCTGTTCTCCATGTGCTCTATCAGCAGGTGCAGTGCTTCGGTTACATCTTCTTTTGTCCCAGAGATCATGATGTCATCAATGTAGTGAAACACAGCGACTTTCAAATTCAGGGTACTTAAATCTCGGGCAATCAGTCCATGACAAATCGTTGGAGAATGAAGATAGCCTTGCGGAAGCATGGTGAGAGTGTACTGGCGGATGTCCCACACCATAGCTAACTAGTCTTGACACTCTGGGTCTATCAAAATCGAAAAGAAAGCATTAGCCAGGTCTATCACAGCATGATATTCTCTTGCATCTTTAGCAATTCTCTCAACAATTGAGATCATATTTGGTACAGCTGACTTCAATGGAGGTGCCACTTTGTTTAGACCTCTATAATCCACAGTCATTCTATATGTTCCATCAGGTTTCTTTACCAGGAACACCGGAGATGAGAAAGGACTTACAGCAGGTCTAAGGATCCCTACTCTCAACAGTTCTTGAATGGTCTCCCCAATTTCTTTGTGGCCTCCAGGAAGTCTGTACTGCTTGGCAAGAAGTATACGAAAGGATCTGGACAGCCGCACACTGGCAAAAAATGCATGTGTCTTTATTGTAAAATCAGGATCATAGAGCATACAAGACACTGTAGCGAAAAAAGTACAGACAAAACAGCTAACGCGTTTCGCACTTATGCCAAGTGCTTACTCATAGCACATAGTCTGTACTGCTTGAGACAGACTGGCTTCTCTGATGGAGGAATGTAGACAGGGGTCCATTTCGCATGACCTCTGAACACAGCCTTCACCACCCTTACCAGATACGCTTTATCAGGATACCCGAATTTGAATGCACCTCTTTCAGTCTGAATTGACTGACCTTGAAGTACATCCATCCCAAGATTATTTTCGGGTAACTCTGATACCAAAACATTTGTCATAAATCCTGATCCCTTGCCAATAGCCAATTTCACCCATATCCTAACTGCTGGTGTAGTTTGCCCTCCCAAACCTTCTACATAAATCAATTCTCCTTTGTGATGGGAAGGATTTCCTTGCAAAAGTGTAACTTCGGCTCCGCTATCAACTAAAGCCATTACATGTGTAGGAGAAGATGACTTCCCCCACCATACAGTGACAGGTGCATATGGGCATCGGTCTCCTGCTGTCACTGCCCTTACGGCTATTACAGGAGACTCACCTTCCCTTCATAAAGGATAAGGAACCTCCCAATCCACTTTTCTGATTCTCTCGAATACCTCCCCAGGATAAAGGGATTTGGGTTCGGGTTCATGTTCAGTTTTGGGAATTGGTTTGGGGCTAACAGGAGGGGTCTGTTCTGTTTTCTCTAAGTCTAGGCTGATTTTATCTTCACTAGGAGTAGTGTTTCTAACTCTGACAGTTTTCCCTACTAAATGTTTCTATCTCTTCAGCATTTCTGCAGTAGAAATCCCATCTATCTCATCTTTAGGTACTCCTGCCTTTAATAGGTCCACCCACATTTCTTTCCTAGAAATAACTAGCCTGGTTTTCTCTTCACCTCCTGTCTTCTCTACCCCATTCCCTTTCTTCTCTGTTCTTTTCTGCTTGTATTCTTCCTGTCTGGTCTTGACCTTATTTACTGCCCTGACAGGTTTTGTTTTAGTCTCCTCTAGCTCCCCCAGCTGGCTTAAAAGGGTTGTGGCTTTGTGAATCTTGCGGTTTAATCCCAGGCCTCCCAACAAGGACAATAATGGAGCCCTTAGATTAAATGGTGCAGATTTCATCAGCTTAGAGCGCAGAGCAGAAGTAAAGGGTTCCATATCTGGACCCATCCATTCTGGAAACATATTTAATCCCGTTATACAACCCATCTCACGTAACCTGGAAATACCCTCTCCTATTGATCTCCATGAGTAGGTATTTTCCAGGTCAGTAGGACTAGTGTATACTCAGACTATACCATCTCTCACAAGGTCTAACAGTGAAAAATTCACGGTAAACTCTCGGGCTTTTCGCATTGCCTGACGCAATTGTGGATCATAGGTTAACACTTCCATAGTCACTGCTTCCTTACCTGACAAAACAACACTGTCCGCCCCTTCATCCCATAAGCGTAGGAGCCAGGTCAATAGGGGCTCCCCAGGCCTTTGTTTGTATTGTTTTGCCAGCTCATGGAGTTCAGTTTGTGTAAACTCCCGTACTTCTTCAAATTCAACATCTCCGGGGTTGCGATAATGCACCTCCCCATCTGCCATATCCTCTCTATCATGTTGTTGTCTCCTATGCTTAGTAATGAGAGGTCTGACATACTTTTTCTTTCGCAATAGCAGATCATCATGCGAAATATCAAACTCTATCTCCTCATCCTCACTATCATTTGAGGAGAGCATATCCTCACAATCCCAATTTTGGGATGTGACAATGGCAAGTACCCTGGCTTTACTAACAGGTTTACGGCCCTTCCTTTTCCTTAAGGTATTAACTGATTTGGTCATGAGAGCTGCACACCGCTCTTGCAAATCATCAGCCCCACTAGCAGTTGAACGTACACACTCTGAAGCAACCGCTAGCTGGTCTTTTAATACCTTAACTTCTGCCTCTGCCTTCTCCCTTCTATGTGATTCAGTATAAATAGCATGAAGAAAATACCAGCCCACTGTGGACACTGTCCTTTTCTCTTTTTTACTTAAATCCAACCCCTTAAGGCTAAAATCTACAAAATGATCTGAGACTTTATCACCCCAAGTCAGCTTCAAGGGAGAAGCATGCTTCACAAATTCTTTAGCAAGCGGCTCCCACTCATTGTCTCTGGCCCAGATAGGTAAGCTGCACACTTCCTTCTGGCCACTAGAACCCTCTGCAGCCTTGCTTTTCCTAAACAGCTACACAACACACTACAGAAAAACAGGTCTGCTTCAATTGAATTATAGCACAGATCGCGGCACGAGCCCCCAAATGTTTTGCTTGCGTCTATCTAGCAAGGTTACTCTGTGGTATAAGCAAGAAAGCTGAGATTTTTGCAGTGTGTAAATGTGCTTTTACCATACAAAGATGCTGTACATACCAAACTATTACAATCTTAGGAATACAATACAAGACTGATAGATGTCTATAACAAGCAAAATGCCTAGCAAGTGAACAGCCTATAGTCTATATCAGATCTCCATTGGCAACGATGCTTCTTGGACCCCAGGCACTTTTCCTTGTAGCATGAGTGGCTTCTGATCTTCAAACCATGATGATGTGTGTGTGTCCCAGTCTCTACTCACCCCTTTTATGTGTCAGGCTGTTTACCATAGTTACCAAACAACAGAAAACATATCTGTTTACTGTAGCTGTAGAAACAATGGACTGTTGAAAACTGTCAATTGAATACAAAAATGGTGTAACGAGCCCCTGCTCGCTCGGTTCCACTCTCCCGACACTCCTCTGCTGCTATAGAATCAGATTGCAGATCGCAACATCTGATTGTTCGGTCATCCGATGCACCAGGATTAGAACTACAGCTATGTGCCGTTCTAACCCAGTTGTGATAGCTCAGAACAAACACCAGGCAGGCTGTATGTAAGTTCAACCAGGAATCTCTTTTATTGAGGAATACAGGCTCTTTTATACCTCCTGCTCATATTACTCTGAACATACACCTGTGACCTAATTAACCTAATTAACATGAGCTAATTAACTAATCCCTTTAGACAGCCTAGATGACTCAGACATGACCTTTAGGCCAGACTGGCCGTCTTGTAGCTCAGAGAACCCAATCAACATTATCACAATAGCAGAGTTAATTAACACAAACAACAATGGGGATCTAATGACTCTTAGATCCCATACTAGAGACTTATTTACAATACACATTCTAGCAGGCAACAAACAGACAGGCAGCTGGAATTGACATCAGCATCTCCTAACAGTATTTGTCCCAGCATTATGAATCAGCCATAATGGCAAATCCAGGGTCCCCAGAGTCTGTGTGTCCTGGGGGACCAGGACCCGAATCCACAGTAATACCACCTCAAGGGTCCCCAGGCATACAGCTCACAAAGAGCACCATTCCCCCAAATGCCAGGGCCCATGATCAATCAGCAAGAGGCTAGCATTCAGTCCACTCCAAAAGTCTCTCTCCCGGCTAGGTCTGTCACATTTCTCCCCTTTCAGCAGGAGACTAACACAGGAGGAGACCCCAGACCGGTTGACTCCGAAGTTAGTCAGTAGTACCAGTCCTCTAATGCCTGTACCCACACAGTACCCCAAATAAATTGTTCCAAACAAAGCATTACTCACCCAGCCAACCTCTGCCTCTCTCAGAGAACATATCTGCTGCTGGGGAGAGGTCTGGACTGGCCCTTCTCCCTGGAGTCCTTTCTGCCTCTGGAGAGAAGACAGGGTGTCTGGGCTCACTCCGTCATGCTGTTGGGGATCTGGGCCGACTGCCCAGCATCCCTGGGGTATACAGGTGGAGACTGAAGTCCCGTCTACTTTAACAGGAAATCCATCCTCTGTTAGTTGAGGGCAGAGTCCAGCAGTATTCAGCCCAGTTGCCAGCCCTTCTGCTGGAAACCCCACACCATCTGCTCCAGCTAACTGTTGGGGCAGGAGGCTGGCTTCCTCCACTCCCAAACTGCGTAGCTGCCATTGGGGAGGTGAGCCGGCTGCTTCCTTTTCCATTCCCTCATCTGGATGTTGGGACGATATGTCTGTGGTACTGTCTCCCAGGTGCACGGATCTTTGCTGGGGAGGAAAGACCACTTCCTCCACGCTGGCCAACTGTTTTGGAGGGATGACGAACACCTCCTCTCCCTTCTCCCCCTGTATCCTGATCTGCTGCTGGAAAGTGACCACCTCCTCACCCTGAGCCTCCGGAACTGCCGCAGGTGTAGGGCAGAGATCTTGGACCCTCTGTCCGGTTGCCAGCGCTTCAGCTGGGGAAGTTCCTTGTAACTTCGCAGATACTTCTGTTGGTGCTGGGCAGAGCACAGTGAAGTTTGGCCCTAATAACAGCTCTTCTTCTGCTGAAGGCTCACCAGGTTGTTCTTCCTCAGCAGAAAAGTCTATCAAATCCCCTGTCTCTGCAACTGGTGTCTGGGGATAAAGGTTCACCATCTCCTCTTCGTGGAACCCAGAAGATGCTATCAGTGCTGGGTAGAGCACAGTGAAGTTTGGCCCTAATAACAGCTCTTCTTCTGCTGGAGGCTCACCAGGTTGTTCTTCCTCAGCAGAAAAGTCTATCAAATCCCCTGTCTCTGCAACTGGTGTCTGGGGATAAAGGTTCACCATCTCCTCTCCGTGCAACCCAGAAGATGCTATCAGTGCTGGGCAGAGGTTAGCAGAGCTCTGCCCCGTTGTCAGCACTTCAGGTTTGGGGACGGCAATCTTCAGATTTTCCACTGCCGATTCTCTGGCATGCTGCTGGACAGGCACATTCCTCCATCCAAGATCATCCCATGCAGAAACATGATCATCGAGGTCAGTCAGCACTTGCTGCATCCGCCATAAGACCTCCGCCTCCATAGCTGCGGGGGCAGGTTGGCAAAGCACACTGTTACTCTGCCACATTGTCAACTCTTCAGCCAGGATTTCAGAGTTGTCAACTGGTATTTCCTGATAGTCCCAGGCAAAGGGAGCCCCACCCTGCTGCTGAGCGGAGCCTAGCAGCTGTCTGTAGGCCATCTCAAGCTCCCATTCCAGTAAGGCCAGAAACTCCAAATCTTCCTGTGCCCAGTGCACTTCCGAGACATTCAGTCTTCGCTCTCTGTGCTCCATTATTTCCTCCAAACGCCACTCCCGATCACTCCCAAAGTCAGGGTCCTCGGACAGCCTCCAGTACAACAATCCCAGGCCATCATAGTCAAAGCCTTCCGTGGGGCTGTCATCCGCTGTCCACGGGCACACTTGGGCTACATACCACTGGAGGGCTCTGTAGCTCTCGTCCAACCGCATTTCTGCCCGGATCAGCCTGCTTAACTCAGCTGTCCACTCCTGGTTTGGCTGTTCCCCCAATAACAGCATTCGCACTTCATACTGCGATCAGTACCTTACATGGATGGAGGGGAGAACTTTTCCCTGGTTTCGCTGCTCACGGGCTAGCGCTTCCTTCCAGAGTTCGCAGCGGATAGAATCAAACCATCCTAGCAGGACCTGCTCTGATACTGGTCCTCTGTGCTGTATCTGCATCTCTCGCAACCTCCTTCTGAATTCCTCTTCCATGGTGGCTGGTATCTGTACCTCTCCTCTCCTGCTATCTGGACCTTAGATCCAGGTGATGGTTTGGATGTGTTCACAGCAAGGAAGCACGATCCCACCATTCTCTCCACGGCTCTCCTGCAGGCTGGTTCAGAGTGTCCCAGTAACTGGAGAGCAAATCCCACGGCTGCCAACCAATGTAACGAGCCCCTGCTCGCTCGGTTCCACTCTCGACACTCCTCTGCTGCTATAGAATCAGACTGCAGATCGCAACATCTGATTGTTCGGTCATCCGATGCACCAGGATTAGAACTACAGCTATGTGCCGTTCTAACCCAGTTGTGATAGCTCAGAACAAACACCAGGCAGGCTGTATGTAAGTTCAACCAGGGATCTCTTTTATTGAGGAATACAGGCTCTTTTATACCTCCTGCTCATATTACTCTGAACATACACCTGTGACCTAATTAACCTAATTAACATGAGCTAATTAACTAATCCCTTTAGACAGCCTAGATGACTCAGACATGACCTTTAGGCCAGACTGGCCGTCTTGTAGCTCAGAGAACCCAATCAACATTATCACAATAGCAGAGTTAATTATCACAAACAACAATGGGGATCTAATGACTCTTAGATCCCATACTAGAGACTTATTTACAATACACATTCTAGCAGGCAACAAACAGACAGGCAGCTGGAATTGACATCAGCATCTCCTAACATTATTTGTCCCAGCATTAGAATCAGCCACTATTTCTAATATGGCAAATACAGGGTCCCCAGATCTGTGTGTCCTGGGGGACCATTACCCGAATGCACAGTAATACCACCTCAAGGGTCCCCAGGCATACAGCTCACAAAGAGCACCGTTCCCCCAAATGCCAGGGCCCACGATCGATCGGCAAGAGGCTAGCATTCAGTCCACTCCAAAAGTCTCTCTCCCGGCTAGGTCTGTCACAAATGGTATCTACGTACCCACTGTCTAATCAAGCCAAAACCTGACAGTAATCTAACAGTCATTCTTTCAGTTTGAGAGCTGAAAGAACCTCAAATAAGTTGTGTACTGTAGCTATAGAGACAATAGGCTATTGAAAACTGTCAATTGAATACAACAATACAACGTACCCATTGTCTACTCAAGCCAGAACCTGACAGTATCTTTATGACCAACTACTATTGTGTAATGTTATGGCTCATGTATCTTATGTCTGATTAATATAAAAAAATCATATTGTAACAAACGCAACACACTCCCAAAAATAAAAGTGTATAAGCATACAAGGCAATCCTATCCACCCCTAAGGTTCTATGAAACCCAATAATATTCAATGATTGATGGATAGAGGCAGCCAGCAGTTCCAGGGCCAGTGCAAAAAGCAAAGGTGATAACGGACATCCCTGTCTTATTCCTCGTTGCAGTGAAAAAGGTGCCAATATATGTCCATTCACCTGCACCCTTGCCACCGGTGCATCGTAAAGGAGTTGTATCCAGCTTATAAACTGGGATCCAAAAACTAATTTTCCAAACAATGCCATAAATCATTCCATTCTATACTATCAATAGCTTTTGCCGCATCAAGCGACAATATAGCTCTGGTACTCGGATTTTCAGACGGGACCTGCAAGTTTAGAAATAGGTGCCTTATATTCACTGCAATGGATCTATTTGGAATAAAGCCAGTTCGATCTACATGCACTATCTTAGATATTAATCTAATAGCTAACAGTTTTGCCAATATCTTCACATCCAACGTAAGTAGTGATATTGGGTGATATAATTGAGAATTATTAGGAGTTTTAACTGGTTTTATCAAAATTATGATATTTGCTTCATTCATAGAGGGTGAGAGATGACCACTATCCAATACTGTATTAAATACCTCTAATAATTCAGGCAACAATTCAGTTCCATAAACCTTATAGACTGCCCCCGGTAGACCATCTATACCTGGAGCTTTATTATTAGGCAGACTAACAGATGCTAAAATGTTTATTAAGAGCTGCTCATTTTTCACCATGGTGAATAATAATTTTTTGGAAATTAATGGTATACCATAACCAAAATCCACGTGGTAATAATTAATTTGAGCTCAACATTTTTTGGTATTTGAAAAAAGTGCACTGTTCTTTATTTTTAGGAGGAGAAAAATTTAATATTTATTACTAAAATTTATTGGTGTTTTTATCCCTTAGATTCAATAAATTGTGTTTCAGAACAAAAGGAGATTACAGCCTCCATAGACAACTTTATAAAAAATAGTTTTTTCTTTTTTCCTGGTTTAACTGTTTTCACATGTAAATGTTTTAGGTTTTCATCACCATTATCTAGATGGGGCTTCTGTTTGTTAGTCCGTTTGGCTGTGTTCGGGGCTAGACCTTGTGTGCGTTGTATGTTCTGATATTGTGTGGAGCTCTGGTTTGAACGAGTTTCTTTGCTCCACGGATTATCAAAACCAACTAGCTAAAGTCAGCAATCTCCTATTGCCAGTGACAATATGCTTGGTCATCTCCAGTCTTAGTTTTTTAGATGAAAATTTGATTAAGACTGCGGTGGATAATTGTTACATATTTCATGAATCTCTGTCAATGTTACTGCATTTATTGGTAAGAGTGTGTTGGTATTGTCCAACACACTCTTTGAGTGTGTTGGACAATACTCTTTGAGTACTGAGTTTAAATTGGATGTGTCATAGATCTGTTACAGATCTTTTTCCTCTATTCCCAAAGATCGGTAGCCATGCTGGTACTTGTAGTTCTATGGCTTTAACTTGTAAAGGTCTGCTGTTACTTGTTATCCAATAAGACCTGTGTTTAAGACTGCTTAACCCCCCGCTGTTAATTAAATTAGTTACATTTCCAGCCAGTCCTGTCTTTTCAAACTTAGCTCATTGCCTCAGGCTAATATATCTTAATGTCCCTAGCAGTCTGTCAGGGCTGGGCTCTCAGGCCTCCCTTCTCAGTGCTCAGCTGTCGGTTAATTGCCAGGACTCAACATTCCACAGCGGCTCACCTGGTGATCATTTCCTGCTCGTCAGTCCAGCCTACAGCTAGCCCCTTCTGGCTATTTAAGCTGCCTGGTTTATTTCTTCCATGCCTTCGCCTTTGTCCTAAAAGGTGTGATTTTAACTGCATTTTCTGTCTCCATCTGACAGTAGGCAAAGGCCATGAATTTAGTGGTATTATTTTTTTTCAGATTGAATGAGCATGATCACCGCGTGGATCAGCTTGCCATAACATTACAGATGCTCCTGATTCACACTACTCACCTGGATCCTCCCACTATGGCTGCTCTGGTACAAACTGTTCCAGGCCGTCCCTGCTGCTGATCTAGTCTCTGTGCAGGCACCCTCCTCGAATATTATCTCTATAAGAGGTATGTCTGGTTCCTCTCCGCTTCCCCAGCGATTTCCAAGGATGGAAAAGGAGCTGGGGGACCTAGTAGATGATAGGCATACAGGCAAACAGAATATTGGCATGCATTAAAAAAGGGATTAACTCAAGAGATAAAGCGATAATTCTCCCACTCTACAAGACTCTGGTCTGGCCTCAACTGGAGTATGCTGTCCAGTTCTGGGCACCAGTCCTAAGGAAGGATGTGCTGGAAATGGAGCAGAGTACAGAAAAGGGCAACAAACCTAATAAAGGGACTGGAGGACATTAGTTATGAAAAAAGGTTACGAGCACTGAACTTATTCTCTCTGGAGAAAAGACCCTTGAGAGGGGATATGATTTTAATTTACAAATACCATGCTGGTGACCCCACAATGGGGATAAAACTTTTCCACGAAAGGGAGTTTAATAAGACACGTGGCCACTCATTAAAATTGGGAGAAAAGAGGTTTAACTTTAAACTGCATAGAGGGTTCTTTACTGTAGGAGTGGCAAGGATGTAGAATTCCCTTTCACAGGCGGTGGTTTCAGCGGAGAACATTGATAGTTTCAAAAAACTATTAGATAGTTGAACCTGAACGACCACAACATACAGGGCTATACAATGTAATACTGACATATATTCACATACATAGGTTGGACTTGATGGACTTGTGTCTTTTTTCAACCTCACTTACTATGTAACTATATGATTTGGGGGAGATCCAGTTCAATGCAGAGGTTTTTCTCAACCAGATTGGGATATACTTTGAGATGCTGCCCCAGGTGCTTCACACAGATAGAAGCAAAGTAGGCTTTGTGATTTCTTTGCTTTCTGATAGCCTGGGCAAACCCTCTATGGGAGATGCAAAAACCCATTGTCCTGAGTTACCCTAAGTTCGTGGCTTACTTTAAAAGGGTAAAAATAAATAATAAGTGACTGTGCTTAGGATCCTTACTAGGTATGCAGCCTCCCCTAATGTAGCTCCCCAAAGGGGTCTATAAGTGTAGTGAAAGGGGGTGATGGCGCTCCCTAGTTTGCGTATAGGTGGCCAGTTAGTGGTGTGTACCTGAAATGGTGTGGTATACCAAACAATAGTGAATAAATAATAGTATATGTGCAGACTGATATCACACCACAAATGAATATAGTGATCAAATATGCTCCAAGTACATACCCAGTGCTATACCAATCAGAAAGTCAGCAATAACCCAAAAATAACCACACAAAGAAGGCATACATAAACATGGTTGTCTGCTGTGAGTGAAATGAGCACTGGGCAAGCCCACTTAAATACCGTGATTTTCACTGGCGTGGTTGATATGAAAAAGTGTCTAAAAGTGAATTAACAAATAATAGTCCATATACTTAAATCTTCACTCACAAGTAAATAGCTCACATATGGTGGCTTAGGTGTTTGTGAAGAAACTTAGTAGATATATAAGAAATATACACAAAATAAATATATATAGAAAAGAGTGTTCATAAATAAATGTGCAGCTGGTAGTCCATATAGTATGATTAAATCTTCACTCAGAATGAGTAGCACAAAAATGGTGACTTTAGGTGTTTTCAGAAAATCCTCTCGTGACTTTGTGATCCCCCTCCAGGGTCCCTACTCACCGGATCCACTCACCCCCAGAGGGGTAATACGCTTGTAGTTGTAACCACTGCGGTCGCTCCACCACCTTAGTTGTTCTGGTGCCTAGGATATCCTTCCTTTCTCCAGGTACTATGTGGTATGATCTGTAGTAGGTTCCTCATAGAGGAAAAGAGATGTGGGCTTCCATAGTGTAGTAAATTAATTCTTTTATTAAAAAATTAATTATATAAACAACAACTGGATACAAAAAATGTATTAAGGTATTAAAAATGTAAAAAGTTTAAAAATAGTCCTGGAAAGGCTAGTAAATATCACCAGAGGGCCGCTCACCGGGCTGTGATATGATAATAGCCAGCTAATGGTGAGTATATAAGCCTATTAGTGCAGCAAACACTGGTAACCTGCATTGGAGACAGCAGCACCGCACTGCGTTCCACCTGCAACTACACCAAGAAATGACGTAGCGTGTGTGACGCCGTCGTACGCGTTTCGTCATAGATGTCGTCAGCGATGGTGCCAGCACGCCACGCACCACGTCATTAAATGGGAGAGCCGCCATGTCTGTCCCGTCCCCCAATCCTGGGGTGGCCAATCGCAATATAGGAAGGGGCGGGGTTTTGAAAATAATTTCAGTGCTGTGTCCGCAATGATAGCTCAGTAGGGGATAGCAAACATGCACTGAATTATACTACATAATTTAAATGGATGCCATGGCAGGCTCTCGGCAGGCAATTTATATACATTAATAAACCACATGTGACATTAACTGAATTATGGTATTCTATACAGGACCTAAGGGTCTCCCATTAAGTAATATGTTATAATGTTGCAATGCCGATATTACCTAGTAAACCTCTGTGTTGTGTTTATACATGGCAGTTAGTGCCAGATATAATGGGCATATTGATGCTTATAATTTATCAAAAACCCAGACTCAAGCCTGCATATCCGATGTAAATCCTACGTACAGGATTCCGTTCTATACTGTGTATCTTGATAAATATAAGATAAAAATAAATACAAACAAATGTTAAAATAAAATTAAAATAACATCAAAAATATGCGCTCACATGTATGTAAGTAATGATGCAGGAGGATTTAACCAAGGAAGGACTAATCCTACCGGTATTTGCGATACTTTTTCTTTTGGATGCTAAATATAGCATCCCTTATACTATCAGAAGAGGGAAGCTTAGTAGAAGTATCAATATGGCTGAGAATAAATGGATGCATAGAAGCATAGATGTAACCAATAATAATAGTGTCGCGGACACTGGCTGCAAGGACCTTTTTCTGTCCACATTCACCCTGTTATTTGGTTTTTCTATATTAATCTTTTTTTTGTTATTTTTTTTGGACTTGCCCAAAGACTATTCTTGGTTGTTTATTCTGAACAATACATGATTCTTGAAAGAGCTGATCACATTAACCTGCGGAGACGAATTGTCTGGTCACCAGGTCTGCCTTAAGTGTTGTGTTAATTAACATGTTAATTATATTATTGTCTTTTAAGTTTTTGCTAGAGGGGAGGGGGGGAGTATCCATGAGTCAGCCCTACCTCGTTATCTAACCCCCTGTGTTAAATGTGTATAAAAAGGCTGTATTCTGTCCAATAAAGCATTCAAGATTCTACAAGCTATTTTCAGCTAGACTTGTATTCAATGCAGCTATAATAATATATCTCTCTGATGGTCAGACTGGAGGAAGCAGTGTTACTGATGGAAGCACTCAGTGGATTGTGGGACAGGATCCGTCACAATTGGTGGCAAGCTCTGGGATGCTTCCTCTTGCCTAGGCACACTCAAATCACCACTGGGACCCCCTGCTCCTAACAGCAGATGGAACATCACTACGCCACATTCAAGCGCAGCACCTTGAAGGATCTCTTGGAAGCCTGTGGAAAAGTCTCCAGCAACAAATCCAAAGCGACTCTCATCAGCGAACTAATGGAGATTGACCAGGCCAGCAACCCACCAGCAGATACCTCAGAGGCGACAGGGTTCAAGCGTGACGTCCAGTGGCGACTGGCCTTGTATGGTACTCACCCCCCGCAGCAGGTTATCAGTCAAGTGTTACGAGAGGTGTCCCAGCTGCGAATGGCTGAACTCCAGCGGGACCAAGGAGCGTCAGTTATGTTCAACCGGGAAGCTCCAGCGGCCCGCAAAAAGCTACCCTATGCCGCCTTCCGCATGTTTCAAGATGGTGAAGATGAGATGGATGTTTACCTGCAAATGTTTGAGCGGCAATGCGGTCTCCAAGGTGTCAATAAAGCAGATTGGGTCACGCTCCTGGTCAGCCGTCTCACAGGAAGGGCTGCAGAGGCGTACAATAATGTCCCTGATGATATTAGCCAGGACTATGACCGGGTAAAAGAAAGACTATTGGCTCGCTTCGGCATTACTCCAGAGGCACACCGTTTGAGGTTTCGCAACCTCCGCCGAAAGGAGAGAGAGCCTTACACAGAATGGGCTCATCAAATGACCCGAGCAGCGGAGAGTTGGATGACCGGGTGCCAAGCTGTTACCATGGCAGATGCGCTCCAGCTAATCCTCCTGGAACAATTCTACGATCATACCCCACATGAAGTTAGAGACTGGGTAAAGGATCGGTGGCCAGTCACAGTAGATGAAGCTGCCACCCTAGCTGACCAATACGTGGATTCAAGGCGGACTGTACAACCAGAGCCTAAGACCCCAGCTCGGCCTGTCCCCAACATACCACGGAGCGTTGCCCCTCCACACCAGTCATCGATCCCCGGCCCCACTCAGCTACCATCTTCACGAGGAAAAGGGGACCTCTGCTACAGATGCAACCAAGCAGGGCATGTTAGGAGGTATTGTCCGCAGAATGTTTTCCAGGACGCGCGGAACAGGCCCCTTGGACCTGCCCGGGCTGCTGCACACTGTCTGGAGAGAGATGATGTGACTTACTCAAGTGAGGAGAATATTGGAATTCTACATGACGCAGACCCTGTGCAAGCTGCCACTACAGATAATCGTTTGCACCATCGACAAGCCGTGTGGATTAATGGTCGGGCTGCCCAGGGACTGCGGGACACGGGAGCTACTATTACCCTGATACAGTCCCGAATGATAAACCCGGCAGAGCAGACGGGATGGTCTGTGGATGTGCGGGTGACCGGGGGAAATGTTATGCGGGTCCCCACTGCCAGGGTTCACCTTGATTGGGGTTTGGGGGCAAAAGAAGTGGAAGTGGGAATAATGCAGAACTTACCTGCAGAGGTTTTGTTGGGCAACGATTTGGGACGTTTAAATTCAGCCTTCTCCCTGGATGTATCCCCGGAAGCCTATCCTGTTACCACCCACCAGCAAGCCCGGATGGAGGTGCGCTCCCTCGAGGACGGGACCCAGGTAAGACCTGTCACCCCTGACCTAGACTGTACTACCCCAACTATCCCTACCCCGACTTGGGCTTCTCCCCAAGACTTTGCTCAGGCAACTCTTAGCGACCCTTCCTTAGCTAGCTATAGGGAAAAAGCCGGATTGGACCCTGGGGGGTTGTAGAGGGAGTGAATAGAGTGGGTCCAGGGATTACTCTATCGGGTTACTGAGGGAAAGACAGCCTCCCATCCACCCAAGCGGCAGCTGGTTGTGCCGCAGAAATATTGGCATGACCTGCTGCGCATTGGGCATGATATACCCTTAGCCGGACACCTGGGGATGTCCCAGACCCTCCACCGTCTGACTCAGTTTTTTTTTTGGCCAGGGATTACAGGGGATGTCCGAAAGTATTGCCGGACCTGTGACACATGCCAGCGGGTGGGTAAGCATGGGGGCCCGCTGAAAGCTCCCCTACACCCTTTACTGATCATTGATGAACCTAGTCCTTCTGGGAAGAGATATATCCTTACTGTGGTGGATTATGCCACCCGGTACCCGGAGGCCATTCCTCTGGCAAATATCCATGCAGAAACTGTGGCTGATGCTTTGCTCCGAATCTTTGGCAGGGTGGGTTTCCCTCAGGAAATCATCTCTGACCAGGGGACCCAGTTCACTGCTGAGCTCACTCAGCAATTATGGAGGCTCTGTGGGATAAAGCCCCTACAGAGCTCTCCCTAACACCCTCAGACCAACGGACTGTGTGAGAGATTCAATGGAACACTGAAACAGCTGCTTAGGACATTTGCAACCTCTCACAGGGATTGGGAGAGATATCTGCCACACCTTCTCTTTGCTTATCGGGAGGTGCCGCAGGAATCTACCGGGTTCTCCCCATTTGAGTTACTGTATGGGAGGCGGGTGAGGGGGCCCCTAGATCTAGTCAGAGCCCACTGGGAAGGGGGAATTGATCCCCAAGGGTCCTCTATCGTAGCATACGTTCTGGAGTTTAGGGACAGACTGAAGGAGCTCACTGACACTGTCCAGGAGAACCTTCGGGCTGCCCAAAGGCGGCAGAAACGATGGTACGATCGTACTGCTCGGAACCGCACTCTGGAGGTTGGGCAGAAGGTTCTTGCCCTCAGGCCAACCAAGCAGGACAAGTTACAGGCCACTTGGCAGGGACCTTACCGGGTTGTGGCAAAGCTCTGTGACACAACCTACCTAGTGGCTAAATGTTCGGATGAAAGAGTCCGACGGACCTTTCATGTGAACATGTTGAAAGCATAATGGACAGCAAGGGACACTCACATGAGTGTAGACAAATGGGCTGCGCACCCCATAAAGTGCATAAAGAAACTACGACAACCCCCTATCGGGGCTTTAAAGCAGCCAATAAAATTCAGTAAGGGTAGTCAAAAAAGGTTGATTTTATTAGTACAAAAGTTTGTATAAAAAATAGATAAATAGCTTCTGACAATTCAAGTCAGGACATGAACTAAATACAGCATAAAAATTGCAACAAACAATATTCGTGGTTAGAAGCAATACAAAGCACAATGTATTATGAGACAGCCAAGGTTTCTTCAAATGTTAAATCCTTATGACATTGCAAAAAACAGGGCCTGTGAATAGGAGCAATGTACAATACAGTATATGGGACAACAAGAGTACTGTATGTTATAATCCTGACGCGTTTCGACCCTCACTGGGTCTTCTTCAGAGGATGGGTTGTCCACTGTGGAAATGTAAACATATATCGAACACAGCATAAGACTCAATAATAGCAAACCCATGTGCATGCAGTGTAACATATGTTACGTAAATTCCATAATTACCTATCACAGGTTTCCTGGCAGTACAGAGTATTTAAAGAAAAATAGTTCCTCCTATGTCCTCTGTCTCCCCCGTATCGGGCCGACTCCCCAGAGGGTGGGTGGAAAACCAAATGCGCCTTACGAGGGATCACATCTACATACCCCCACATGTGCAGGGGAGGGAAGGGACTGCAAATGGCCAAAAGCTGCACCCAGATAAATTCACGTAGGTACTAGAAACAAAGTAAAAGGTGAGGAGTCAGTTAACTCCTCCAAATGGTTGAAAATTTCCCTATCGCGGAGCAATATGATAGGTTCATGGGTCTACAGGGAAACACATGCAAAAAAAAAAAAAATCTCGGAGACCTTCGGATTCCGAATCTGTATTAAAAAATTCCTCACAACGTAGCCAAGCGCGCAGTAAAGCACAACAAAAAAGAGATCCTAGTTTAAGGAATTCCCCTGAACACGACTCTAAAAAACGAGCGATGGACACTGCCCCCACACAATTAGATTCCCAAGATGTTCTATCTGGCCATACAGCAACTAAAGAACAGATTGCTGAGGTGGGTAGGACAGTGCCCCTCGAACGTAATAGTAACACCTCATTGGCACAGGAACCCCAACAACTTATTCCATCTGCAGGCTCTAACAAAGCAGCTCCACAAAAAGCTTTAAACTCAGTTCGGGGACCTGGGTCCCCACAAACCAACAAAATAGGCAAAGGTTTGGACCCCTTTGTGGTGCGGATTCAACAAACCACCTAAGTGTGGTTAATCTATCCTCCATTAACTTATCATCAAGTGAGATACAACTGTTATCCCGTGGACTTACCTTTTGTCCTGAACAAAACTTCGACGTCTTTGAAACAATTACTGACCTACAACTCTTTGCACGCAGGTTATTACTAAAATACCTGCATGCTAAGGAGGATCCTGAGGTTGACACTGTGGATGGGTCCCCTTATAGTTTAAAGGAATGTAGGGCCTTACGAGACTTAACTCTCCTTTACCAAGAAAACAATACGGTGGATTTAATAGACCAAATTGATTTGGACGCCTTACTGCAGGAGGTGGACAAATCGACTCCAAATCCCCTAGTAATGTTCAAAAAGGCCTCCACTACATTCCCTTCTTCAAGCATTAATCCCAATGTAGCAGTGTTTTTAAGACAGACCATTCGTGATATATGCCAACTACCACAAACCAAATCAAAACCGGCTAACCTTTCATACGATGAAGATCTGGCCCTCCAGCGCCTCACAAAAAACTCTAAAATTGTAATAAAACCTTCGGACAAAGGGGGCAATGTGGTCGTCATGAACAATGACGACTACGTCTCAATGTGTCTAGATATTCTAAAGAACAAAGAATGGTACAAAGTAATCTCAGCTCTTAACATCAATCAATATAATTCCAGTTTTTACAGCATGGTTGATCGTGCATTCTTTAGAGGTGAAATTACCAAGAACATTTATGAATTTGTTAGGACCCCACATCCTAAGGTGGCTACGTTCTATAGTCTACCCAAGATTCATAAAAACTCTGCCAAACTTACTGGTCGCCCCATCGTCTCCGGCAACTGAGCTATATCAGAAAACCTAAGCCGAGTCATAGATGCACACTTGCAACCTCTTGTTCTGTCTTTGCCCTCCTTTGTTAAGGATACAATACAATTTCTACAACTTATCAATGATCTTAAGATACCAGACAATGCTATCCTGGTGACCATCGACGTTGAGGCGTTGTACAGCAGCATCCCCCATCTTCAGGGTTTGGCTGCTGTGCAAAGGGCCTTGCAACAGCATCCTCTGTATGATCCTGCACTGGTCAGGTTTATTCTGAATGGTCTGCACTACATACTGCACCACAATTACTTTTGCTTTGACAACTCCCACTACCTCCAGGTACAGGGTGTGGCTATGGGGACCTGCTGTGCCCCCTCTTATGCCAACCTGTACCTGGGGGAGTGGGAGAAGTCCCTCTTCAGCGACGAGGACCTTGTCATATACACCAGCCATATAACCAAATGGCTGAGGTATATTGACGATGTCTTTGTCGTCTGGGAGGGACCTGAGACCAAACTAGTCGAATTCTTTAATTGGATTAATGTGAATGACCGCAACCTGAGTTTTACGATGACCCATGACCCCCACAGCGTCACCTTTTTGGATGTCTCCATTTCAGTTACTGCGGAAAGAAATCTTTCCAGTACTCTGTTTCGAAAGACAACTGCCGGGAATACAGTCCTCCACTCGGACAGTTTCCATCCCACTCCACTAAAGAACTCTATCCCTTATGGACAATATTTGCGCCTTCGGCGCAATTGTTCGAATGACGCCTTGTTTAAAAAAGAAGCTGAGGGACTTCAGAATCGACTGTTAGCAAGGGGCTACAGCCGATCGTGCCTTAAAAAAGCATACAATCGAGTCATAGAACATCCCAGACCCCAGCTGCTTTTTAGATCCAAACCCTCGAAAAGCCCTGAATCTAACCTTACCCGGATCATCATGTGTTTTTCTCGACAACATCAGGCTATCAAAAAGATTATAGAGCGCCATTGGAGCATCCTCACGGATGACCCCAAATTGCGTGATTTCGTTCTGGAAAAACCGACTATAACATACAAAAGAGCTATGTCACTACGGGACAAGCTCGTCCAAAGCGAATACATCAATGAGAATAGGAGATTGAGGCATTGCTCCATAGTGGGTTCTTTCCCCTGTGGACATTGTTCATATTGTTCACTTATTAAGAAAGATAAAATCTTTGTCCTTCCAAATGGTAAGACATTTACACCCACATAATTTGTGAACTGCCACACCCGTGGAATAGTATACCTGATGGAATGTGAGTGTGGCGCGTATTATGTGGGAAAGACCAGGCAGGAATTTTGGAAACGCATTTCCCAACATGTCTATAGTATGGAGGTGGGGAACCCGTATCTTCCAATTGGGAGGCACATAATTTTTAAACACAACTATAGGGTCCAAGGGTGACCTTTGTGGCCCTTTAGAAAATACGGATTCCAATGAGAGGTGGCGACTGGAACAAGTCTCTGCTGCAAAAAGAGCAGAGATGGATATTCCAGTTACAGGCCACCTCTCCACCGGGCCTTAATGAATCAATTTCGTTCGCCCCTTTTCTGCAAGGGTTTTCATCCGGAAAGACACAATGAATGCATGGGAAGGAAATTCCCTTTTGAGTTTTTTTTTTTTTCACCAAATTTAATTTAATTTGGTTTAATTCATTCCAATTTAATTTAGTTTGGTTTAATTCAATTTAAATTAATTTATTCGATTTGATTCAACTGAATTTATATTAACTTTATTTCCATTTTCATTTTTCGACGTCCCACAGTGTTCTGTGGAGACGTACTAAAAAGTACATCACCATCTACTTTTTTCCTTTTTCCCTTTTCCATCCCATCATTGTCTTTTCTAATATATACTCTAACTAGCAGTTCCACTCCCTAACATCCATTCCTGCCTGGATTTCCCCTTATGCGACTAACATCCCTAATCACGACCACTTCCAATAAACTTCTGCATATGATGTATAATTTTATGTGTGGGAAATGGAAAATAACAAATATGCTTTATACCTCTAAATATCCTACCCTTTGATGAATTCAGCCTGAAAACAGTTCATAGTTCTTCATATATCCACACAGGTCTATACTTTGTATTATGGAATTTGTTTTCCTTTTCTTTGCTCTGTTCAAATGTATTATCTGATTGTCATACTGCACTAAAGCAGGGCCAACTATATATTTTTTCTTTAAAAGAAAAAAAAAAAAATTTTTTTTTTTAAATTTTCTAGGTGATAATGGCAGGTACAGTACAATGCACTGATTACGGTTGGCTATGTGTTATCCCCAGCCACAGAGATCTTATGTATACTACCCAGTAAGTAAGGGACAAAAATTGGTGGAGTCATGTTTCAATGTCACTATGTGCGTGTCCAATTGTTGTCTGTCTCTATGTCCTATTTGTCTCCCCCTTTATGCCGATTTCTTCCTCCAGGGGGCGGGAGCACACCATTTATGCCTTCCTGGCAGGAGAAGAGGGGAGACGCTTGGGCCCTGCGTCTCCCGTATACGCCCACCAGGTGGCAACACCTGGTTTTGGGCACCTCTCTCCTGCCAGCGGCATCCCGGTTCCCTTCCGGACGCCGTGCTCACGCGCGCGCGACCTTGTGCGCGTGCGTGTGACGTCACGGCGCCTGTGCAGTTGCGGCGGAGGTGACGGGAGTGCCCGAGAGCACACACTCTTCCGGAACGCCGGGGGGGGGTCACATTCGAGAGCACAGCTGTGCTGCTCTTTCCCCCAGTGGGGGAGGAGGAGGGACGAATGTGTCAGTCTGCACCTGAAGGGAGTCAATCAATTGACACTCCCTATAAATTCACTAAGTCTCAGAGGAGGGCTATTGAATCCTTGTAAACCATGCGATACCTGGCCAAGCACTCATTGAGAGATTGGTAAGTACACTCGATACGCTTTCCAGCATACCTCCTCTGTAATCCCATTTTATTAATGACCCCTTATCTGTACTCTAATTTTTTAGAATTTGGATCATCTAATCACACTGGTCTGTTCATTTGGGTAAACAGTTCCGCCACCACTTTATGCACTTTTATCACGGTTACACAAAGCATGTTTTTGGGTGGTGGTAGGTTGTGCTCATTTTGTGTTTTCACTGTCCAGTATTACACTCCCCATTCCCCTCCCTCACATTCACTTGTGCACCCCCTTCCCATCCTGTCTGCACCTCACTCCTCGCCCCTTTTTCCCCACCTTCCCTTTCTCCCCTCCCCTCCCTCATCCCCTACCGTTCCCCCCCTTCCCTTTCCCCCCCTTCTTTCCCTATTTCCCCCCCTCCCTTCCTTCCCTTTTCCTTCCCCCCCCCCCTTTTCCCTTATCTCCCCCTCCCTTTCCCTTTTTCCCCCTCCCCTTCTTCTATCTCCTGCCCTTTCCCCTCTCCCCCCCTCCCTTTTCCAATCCTTCCCCCCTTTCCCCCCCCTCTTTTCCCCCCCTCCTCCCGTTTCCCCCCCCCCTTTTCATCGCCTGCCCCATTCCCCCCCCTTCCTTCCCCCCCCTTCCCCTCCCCCTTCCATCCAACCCTGGGTGGTCTTCTTTTCCCTATTATTCACTATCATTGGTGGTTTGTTTGAGCTGTTGCCCTTTTGTCTTCCACTCAAAATTCCTACGGTTATATGGTCCTTGATGGGCGCCAGGGCTTTTGCTGCTTGTCTGTCCAATCTTGCCACACACCTTCACAATTTCTTCACACTTAGCTGCTCACTTTTCTAGCACCAACATTCATTCTTTCCCCCTTTTTTTTTTTTGCATGTGTTTCCCTGTAGACCCATGGACCTATCATATTGCTCTGCGATAGGGAAATTTTCAACCATTTGGAGGAGTTAACTGACTCCTCACCTTTTACTTTGTTTCTAGTACCTACGTGAATTTATCTGGGTGCAGCTTTTGGCCATTCGCAGTCCCTTCCCTCCCCTGCACATGTGGGGATATGTAGACGTAATCCCTCGTAAGGCGCATTTGGTTTTCCACCCGCCCTCTGGGGAGTCGGCCCGATACGGGGGAGACAGAGGACATAGGAGGAACTATTTTTCTTTAAATACTCTGTACTGCCAGGAAACCTGTGATAGGTAATTATGGAATTTACGTAACATATGTTACACTGCATGCACATGGGTTTGCTATTATTGAGTCTTATGCTGTGTTCGATATATGTTTACATTTCCACAGTGGACAACCCATCCTCTGAAGAAGACCCAGTGAGGGTCGAAAAGCGTCAGTTTTATAACATACAGTACTCTTGTTGTCCCATATACTGTATTGTACATTGCTCCTATTCACAGGCCCTGTTTTTTGCAATGTCATAAGGATTTAACATTTGAAGAAACCTTGGCTGTCTCATAATACATTGTACTTTGTATTGCTTCTAACCACGAATATTGTTTGTTGCAGTTTTTATGCTGTATTTAGTTCATGTCCTGACTTGAATTGTCAGAAGCTATTTATCTATTTTTTATACAAACTTTTGTACTAATAAAATCAACCTTTTTTGACTACCCTTACTGAATTTTATTGGCTGCTTTAAAGCCCCGATAGGGGGTTGTCGTAGTTTCTTTATGTTGAAAGCATACTGGGAAAGATCAGGAGAGGTAGCCGCTATATGTGCTCCAGCTCTGGAAGATTCTGAGAATCTTTCCCTGCTGGTGCTCCCGGAGCTAATTAGAATTACTGCAGGGATAGAAATGATAAAGCTTGACGACCAGCTAGGGCCGACGCAGAGAGAACAAGATAGACAGGTCCTTAGTCAGAAAAGGGAAATGTTCTCCACAGTCCCTGGGTACACTACTATGGCAGTGCACCTTGTGGAGACCCCGGGACAACTGCCACTAAGACAGGCGGCTTACCGGATACCTGACGCAGTGAGAGAGGGGATGCATCATGAGATTAAGGAGATGCTTGAGTTGGGAGTCATTGAGCCATCCAGCAGCCCCTGGGCTTCCCCGGTGGTCCTTGTACCGAAGCGGGATGGCACAACTTGCTTCTGTGTAGACTACCGCAGATTAAATGAGTGCACCACCACTGATGCTTACCCTATGCCCCGGGTCGATGATCTGTTAGATCGCATTGCTCGGGGAGAATTCCTGACAACCCTTGACCTATGCAAAGGGTACTGGCAAATTCCTCTGGATGCGGAATCTATTCCGAAATCGGTGTTCATTACCCCATTTGGCTTATACCAGTCTAAAGTAATGCCATTTGGGATGAAGAATGCACCGGCGACTTTCCAGAGGATGGTAGACCAACTCCTTGATGGCCTCCAGGACTATGCTTGTGCATATCTGGACGACATTGCGATCTACAGTGATACCTGGGAGGACCATCTGGTTTACCTGGGTGTCATGTTAGACCGCATCAAGGCTGCAGGACTAACCTTTAAGCCAGAGAAATGCAGCGTAGAGATGTCCGAGGTACAGTACCTTGGACATCGAGTAGGCAGTGGACAACAACGACCTGAGCCTGCTAAGATTGAGGCAGTTGCCAAGTGGCTGACCCCCCGTACTAAAACCCTGGTCCTGGCGTACCTCGGCACAGCTGGGTACTATAGGAAATTTGTCCCGCAATATAGTTCCATCGCTAAGCCCCTGACAGACCTGACTAAGATGCACCTTCCCCGACAGGTACTGTAGTCCCCCGAGTGTGAAACTGCCTTCCAACGATTAAAGAATGCACTAACTTCAGCTTCTGTTCTAGCTGCCCCTGACCCAACCAAACGTTTTTGTGTCCACACAGCTGCCTCTACATTCGGGCTGGGGGCAGTACTGAGCCAAGTAGGACCTGACGGCGGTGACCACCCAGTGGCCTACATCAGTCGGAAGCTTCTACCCAGGGAAGTCGGTTATGCAGCTGTGGAGAAGGAGTGTTAGGCGCTGGTGTGAGCTCTCAAGAAATTCCAACCTTATCTCTACGGACGATCTTTTACGGTGCTCACCGACCACAATCCATTAATCTGGCTTAATCAGGTCTCCGGGGATAATGGACGTTTGTTACGATGGAGCTTGGCACTGCAGCCTTACAATTTTACCATACAGTATTGGCCAGGAAAGAATAATGGGAACGCTGATGGACTTTCCCGGCAAACTGAACTATAAAACTCTCCCGGACAGCCCCAAGCTGACCCGTGGTGGATCTAGTTGGGTCTGCCGGACTATGGGATGGGGGGGGGGCACTGTCGCGGACACTGGCTGCAAGGACCTTTTTCTGTCCACATTCACCCTGTTATTTGGTATTTCTATATTAATCTTTTTTTTATTTTTTTTTGGACTTGCCCAAAGACTATTCTTGGCTGTTTATTCTGAACAATACATGATTCTTGAAAGAGCTGATCACATTAACCTGTCTATTGTCTTTTAAGTTTTTGCTAGAGGGGAGGGGGGAGTATCCATGAGTCAGCCCTACCTCGTTATCTAACCCCTTGTGTTAAATGTGTAAAAGGCTGTATTCTGTCCAATAAAGCATTCAAGATTCTACAAGCTATTTTCAGCTAGACTTGTATTCAATGCAGCTATAATAATATATCTCTCTGATGGTCAGACTGGAGGAAGCGGTGTTACTGACGGAAGCACTCAGTGGAGTGTGGGATAGGATCCGTCACAAATAGTATATGATAAACATATATACTGAAGCATACTATATTAATACAGGGCCTATAACCCCAGGGTGGTATACAATAAGGGGTAAAAAGAGCAATGTAAGCACATGTACCGCTACTCCCATGATATTTCAAGTTACCACTGAACTATGGTTAGCTCTATTGTACAGTTTTTTAGGGGTTGGCTATGAAACAATTTAGATCAATATCTAGGTTGATGCCCCTTGGAACAAGGGACCTCAGGGACCCCTGCCGAGAGCCTGCCATGGCGTCCATTTAAATTATGTAGTATAATTCAGTGCATGTTTGCCATCCCCCACTGAGCTATCATTGCGGACACAGCACTGAAATTTTTTCAAAACCTCTCTCCTTCCTATATTGCGATTGGCCACTCCGGGATTGGGGGATGGGACAGACATGGCGGCTCTCCCATTTAATGACGTGGTGAGTGGCGTGCTGGCACCGTCGCTGAGGACGTCTATGACGAAACGCGTACGACGGCGCCATGCACGCTATGTCATTTCCTGGTGTAGTTGCAGGTGGAATGCAGCGCTGTGCTGCTGTCTCCAATGCAGGTTACCAGTGTTCGCTGCACTAATAGGCTTATATACTCACCATTAGCCGGCTATTATCATATCCATACCTCTGGTGATATTTACTAGCCTTTCCAGGACTATTTTTAAAATTTTTAAATTTTTAATACCTTAATACATTTTTTGTATCCAGTTGTTGTTTATATAATTAATTTTTTAATAAAAGAATTAATTTACTACACTATGGAAGCCCACATCTCTTTTCCTCTATGAGGAACCTACTACAGATCATACCACATAGTACCTGGAGAAAGGAAGGATATCCTAGGCACCAGAACAACTAAGGTGGTGGAGCGACCGCAGTGGTTACAACTACAAGCGTATTACCCCTGTGGGGGTGAGTGGATACGGTGAGTAGGGACCCTGGAGGGGGAGCACAAAGTCACAAGAGGATTTTCTGAAAACACCTAAAGTCACCATTTTTGTGCTACTCATTCTGAGTGAAGATTTAATCATACTATATGGACTACCAGCTGCACAGTTATTTATGAACACTCTTTTCTATATATATATTTATTTTGTGTATATTTCTTATATATCTACTAAGTTTCTTCACAAACACCTAAGCCACCATATGTGAGCTATTTACTTGTGAGTGAAGATTTAAGTATATGGACTATTATTTGTTTATTCACTTTTAGACACTTTTTCATATCAACCACGCCAGTGAAAATCACGGTATTTAAGTGGGCTTGCCCAGTGCTCATTTCACTCACAGCAGACAACCATGTTTATGTATGCCTTCTTTGTGTGGTTATTTTTGGGTTATTGCTGACTTTCTGATTGGTATAGCACTGGGTATGTACTTGGAGCATATTTGATCACTATATTCATTTGTGGTGTGATATCAATCTGCACATATACTATTATTTATTCACTATTGTTTGGTATACCACACCATTTCAGGTACACACCACAAACTGGCCACCTATACGCAAACTAGGGAGCGCCATCACCCCCTTTCACTACACTCGTATACTTATAGACCCCTTTGGGGAGCTACATTAGGGGAGGCTGCATACCTAGTAAGGATCCTAAGCGCAGTCACTTATTATTCATTTTTATTTGCTGTTGACACCCTAGGGTGTAAACGTTAGACTGTTGCTATGGATATTTTTGGGTATATGGGTAGTAGAAACATTGACCTTGGAGGTATTTTCAGCCAGGATACTGTCATTAAGTCACAAGATATGCACAGCCTATTTAAGAAACTTAGGCACACAATGGAAAAACAACTTAGGGTATGGTGGGATATAGCCACCGTGGAAACGTATATCTCGGCAAAGATGACACCCAGGAGATTAAGGTGGGACATTGACCCCAATGATTGTGTCAATGACCCAGCCCTTATGGAGGAATGGTATTCCTTCTTCAATGGGTGTGAAAATGAACTATTGCATAAAATCACCAAAAGGAGACAATTTAAACTGAAGGGAGTTGTAGCTAGCATAGCTGAGATTAAAAATCAGTTGTTACCTTTTGCCAATCAAGCTGAATATAAAGATAAAGAAAAAGAACTGCAGGAGATAATTAAAAAGTATGATACTGAAATACAGGCAAAAAACAAGAAATATAAAAGAGATGTCTTGGACTATCAAGATATGAAAGTATAGAAATGGCAAATGAACACCCCAGATCTTGGGGACGAACCAGAAGAGGATTTATTGTTGGATGCTAGCCCCGACACATCCTTAGATATGGAACAAGAAGGACCTACTATTAATACACCCCAACAACTGATGGGCACCAACATGAGATATCCATATAGACAGCAACAGGGTACACCACATGGACAACAGGCAAGATCAGACACAAGGAGGGTTAACTACCAAGAACAGGTAACTCCCAGTACCCCTCAAACACCTAGATACAATGTAGCTACTAGAAACAGATTCTCGCCCCTAAGGGAAAATAGGGAGACGTACTATAGGAGAGACTACAGGGATCCCATAGGCTCACAACCAAATAGGAACTTCAGACACCCTAGGGATTTTCCCAGGAGAGGTCCCCGAGACAGACCACCAGGAGGATGGAGGGCCCGAGGAGCCTACAGGAACACTGGATGGAGAGGTATGCAAGGAAGCAGAGGAGGACCCCAAGGAGGACCATACAAGACGAGGGAGGAACAACAACCAGAATCTCATCAGTACTATACGGAAATGAGATACCCAAGGGAAGACTGGGACAGACATCCCGGAAGAGAGAGGGGCTACACTCAGAGACTCGAAAGAAGAAACCAACCAGAGGCAATAGAGGAGGGAAGAAGAAAACGAAGAAGAGAACACTAGGAAAGGGCATTTTTAACCTCAGTGATGTTATATTCACTGAGGAGGAGATGAAAATCCTAGACTTAGGACTCAAATTTGCCCCTGAAAAATCCCTAGACAAATTTGAAACATATATTGATCTTAAAAAATTTATGAGGAAGCTCAATCTGAAAAAACATTTTTCAACGAATAAGAATCCAAATACAAATGAAGAATCACCGTATGTGCAAACCACATTAAAAAACAACTCTACCTTCAACCCCCCAACCTCAGGGAACCAATGTCTGGGAGCTTTCCAAAAAATGGTTGAGGATGACCTGAGGAAATTAGAGAAACGGAGAAGTCATAAAACCAAAAATGACTGGAATACTATTAAATCTTTGGGTAAAAGGAGAGAAGTCGTAATCCGGCCCGCGGATAAAGGAGGTGGACTGGTGATCCTTAATAAAAGAGATTATGAAGAAGAGATGGATAACTTGCTCCGGGTGGAGAACACGCATATATGAGAAGAAGTTGAAAGCGTATGTCAAGAAAGGAAAAGATATGGGTATTCTTAACAGCAAAGAAGCTGAATACTTGGTATCCAACTCCACAAAAACCCCAGTTATTTACTATACACCTAAAATTCATAAGAGACTTGATAAGTCACACGGAAGGCCTGTTATTAGTGGCATCAATTCAGTCTTTTCTAGTTTAGGTGAATACCTAGACAAGTTTCTCAAACCTCTTGTCTGTAAGGGGAAATCCTATTTATGAGATAGTGCTCAACTCCTAGAAGAATTACAGCTAATAAATGGAGCTCATGATTATTTATTAGCCACTATAGACGTAAATTCTTTATACACAAGTATTGTGCAGCAGGATGGAATACTGAGTGTAGAAAAAGCCCTTCACGAGCTCACGTCCATGAAACAAGAACAAATTAACTTTATTCTTGAAGGCCTACAGCTTGCCATGACATGCAACTATTTTTGGTATAACCAAGAGTTTTATGTCCAAACAAAAGTTGTTGCTATGGGCGCATGATATACTCCAAGTGTAGCTAACCTACTTATGATCATGTGGGAAGAAGAGTATATCTATGCTAAGAAAATTCCTCAACTAAAGTTGTACTGCAGATACATAGACGATCTGATTATACTGTGGGAAGGCACACCGGACACCTTTGAAGATTTCCTGCAGAATTTAAACACTAACAGGTACGGTCTGACGTTTACGGGAAAATGGAATAACCATAGAATTGAGTACCTGGACCTTGAAATTATGAAGAATGGGAACGACCTGCATACTAAAACTCACTTTAAGGCAACGGACAGAAATGGGTACATCCCAATAACCAGCTGTCATCACCCTCAATGGAAAGGGAATATTCCCAAAGGCCAGTTCATCAGACTGCAGAGGAATTGTGCCACAATGGAGGATTACCTAGAGCAAGCAGATATCCCGATTGAACGCTTCCTGGAAAAAGGATATAAGTTAGACCAATTGGTCAAACTTAAGACTAATATAGCCCAAATGGACCGAAAAAATGTGTTCACTAAATCTAAGAAAGCGGAGAACAGACTAAATATGGCGTTTATTACAGGGTTCAACACCCAATATAAAGAATTTGAGCACATCTTAACAAAATACTGGCCTATCCTAAAAGAGGATCGCGTCCTTGCAGACCTATTACCAAATAAACCCAAGGTAATATATAGAAAAGCTCCAACGCTGAGAGACTACCTAGTTCATAACGTAATTGAGCCACCTAAGTCCATAAAAATATTTCCAGACATGAAGGGCTTCTATAAATGCCAAAGATGCCTACCATGCAGGGTTAGCAAAAAACAACCCCGTAAAAGGGAAACCTTTAAATCTACAACTGACAATAAAGAATATCGCATTAGGGAACTCATAACTTGTCAGAGCACGCATATAACTTACATCATAGAGTGCCCATGTCAGTTGCAATACGTGGGCAGAACCACCCGCCCTCTGCATGTACGCATAAGGGAGCACATTAAAACATCAGAAAGGGGTTCCCTAAACATCACCTCTCACGTCACTTCGATGCAGTACACAACCGTGACCCCTCTGGTTTAATCTTTTATGGGATCGACTGCATTAAGGACCATTGGAGAGGTGGAAATAAAACCACACTTATATCGCAAAACGAAACCGCTTGGATATATCGGTTGGGGTCCCTTGTTGCAAGGGGCCTCAACCTAGATATTTACAGTAGACGGTTTTTCCTCTTAAGTGGGATTTTAAAGGGCGGAGGTCTCAAAAAAGTATAACAAAGAGTATAAAAAATTATCAAAATTTTATTGTATCGAAAGTGTGTTAGAGTGGGAACAATGAATAAAAGCAACAATGGATGCCAGAATTTACAAATGATGAAAAATACAACCAGGATAAACACGACAGGTCGACAGAGCTACACAAAACCCCACAGAGGCTGTATCAGCAAGGAGCCAATTGACAGTGCAGGCCCAATGCGTTTCGAGGCTTTATATAAGGATTGCGACCTCTTCTTCAGGGGCTGGAGGTAAGGTGTATATCTGTCTGCGGAACATTATTACAAAAAAAGAGACAAAAAAAACACACAATAAAGACTGTTATATGTCAAAAATCATACATGTATATAACTATTTACATAATCAGATTGTAATGTAGTAACAAAAAAATATCCTAACCATGCTATTGCAGGGTCAATACTGTATGGCATCCACTCTAGACGAGGGGGAGGGGGATACCCTGGAGTGTGGTATCCAAAATCTATCAGCCACTATAGATAACACTTTTGTGCGAATCAGCACAGGGATTAACCCTCCATTATGCACCAATAGGTATGTTTATAGGACCCCTGTGGATGCATGTTTACAGGAGAAAAATACTTACTTGAGTAACACTTTTTTATCATACTTTTCCCCCTTTTTTTTTTTTTTTTTTTCTTCTCGTTCTCCTGGTGTTGATTCATAGTATCATGTTTTACTTTTAGACTTTCGATACAATAAAATTTTGATAATTTTTTATACTCTTTGTTATACTTTTTTGAGACCTCCGCCCTTTAAAATCCCACTTAAGAGGAAAAACCGTCTACTGTATATGTATAAAGGGATGCGGGTTGGTTGTCTCATTCCATAAAGCTCTTGTCACCACCAGTTTCTATGTAACTTTTGGGTAGTAGATACCCCTTCCTCGTCCCTGGTGACAAGCACTTTCTGGAAAAAATACAATACTAATTAATAATATTTTTGTGAACACTTTAAATTTATCGATTTGCACTTTTGTCTTAATCATGACAAATTACGCTAGTTCTAATTGGGACTCTACGATGTCAGGACTGTATAGGAACTTTGTACAAAAAGAGCAGAGAGACACTGAACTGTCATCAGTGTTCTCGAATCTTAGAAAGGTTCTAGAGAAAAAATCTTCTTACCATTGGCATATCCACTCGTTTAAACAATATATTAGGAATGAGATGAACCCTCTTGGGTTACGCATTCAAATTTTTCCCACTCTTGAAGACATGAGTGTCAATTTCAAAAAAGAATGGGAAAAAAATCTCTCAAAATGTTCAACAGGTATGATGTCTTTACTAATAGACGAATACCAGCGTAAACTTATTGATATAGAGAAAGAATTGGAATGTCTACATAAACAGCTAACAGGTTTTAAAGATCACGCCATGTTTGAACAATATGATAGAAACTTGAATGAACATCTCGAACACTATAACAAAGAGATCCTGATCAAGAAGGACAAAAGGCTTTTTAGGGATAGGGTGGCTTTTCAGGAGTCCAAGGCGTACAACTGGAAAACCGTGACAACAAATAGAAATATAAAACGTCATGTTAATAATGCTGATATGCTTTCTGAAACCTCGTCTATCTCCTCTGTTTCATCCAAGGGTTCCTTTAGGCGGAAATCAACACGAAAAACCAAGAGGGACTCTCAAGGCAGTGGTTCACACGAAAAGAAACCCAAAAAACGTATCACCGACTCACATACAAGCACTGGTATCCCCATTTCGCACGTGGTGTCAGGTAAAACGGGTGGTGATGGGTCTTCTGCACCGGTATCCACAGAAATGAATGTTTCCCAGACTGATCGACCAGCCAGAGGAACTCAACAATCCCGTACACAACAAGACAATTTTTTAGTCAATCCAACAGACAGTACAGCAATGTGAATGCCTCTGCCTCTCAGACAGAGATATCTCCACCGACTGAGAGTCACGACCTTAATGTAGTAAACCTTTCCTCATATACGCTCAGTGAGGTTGAGTTATCTGTCCTGACCCGTGGCCTGAGCTTTTGCCCCGACCAGGATCTGGACAAATTCGAGGTGACTAAAGATATTCAGTTATTCGCACATAAACTTATTTTAAAACAATTATATTCCAAAGAAACACCAAAGGAACCCACCTTCAAATCACAAGAGCTGACTGCACTTGACAATTTGATATCACTGTTGGACGAAAATGATCCACCGGATCTGATTGACCAAATCGACCTGGAGCATTTGCTTGGCCGATTTGATCAATCCGATCCCCCCCAACCCCCCACCAAATCATTCAAGAAAAAATCAGACAAATTTCCGGCCCTCAGCACCAACTCCAATGTACTGGCCTTCGTCAATCTAACATGTAATGAAATTCGGAAGATTGACACCCGCTCCAAGAAACAATCCAATCTGAGTCCTGATGAACGCAAAGCTCTTAAATCATTAGCGTCCAATCCAAACATCACTATAAAACCTTCGGATAAGGGGGGCAACATAGTCATTTTAGATAATGATCAATACGTTGCAATCTGCAACAAAATACTATCTAACCAACAATGGTACTCAAAAATCTCATCTAATAAAATTGATAAATTTAATAAAAAATTCTATAGACTGGTAGATGAAGCGTATGCCACCGGCATACTGAGTAAACCAGAATATGACTATGTTAGGACCAACCAACCTCGCACCCCAACATTCTACGCTCTCCCTAAACTTCATAAAGACCTACATAAACCGTCGGGACGACCAATTATTTCTGGTAACGGCTCTCTGACTGAGAATCTAAGCCAATTTATAGATGGCCGTTTACGAGCATACGTACTAAACATACCCAGCTACACGAGGGATACTTTGCACCTTTTGCAAACCATAAATAATATCCAAGTCCCACCCAAGTCATTACTGGTAGCGCTGGACGTGGAAGCGCATTATAGCTCGATACCCCATGACAAGGGGCTGGCATGCATCCGGCATGTGCTGTCATCCGACAGCCATCTTGATGCAAGGAAAAGGAACTTTTTGATTGATGCCCTGGACTTTGTCCTCAATCACAACTACTTTGCGTTCAATGGCAGCTTTTTCCTCCAGGTACAGGGGGTTGCGATGGGGACTTCTTGTGCCCCATCGTATGCCAACCTGTACCTGGGGGAATGGGAGACCATGCTAAAGCAATCCGAATCCACACGCCCATACATGGACAATGTAGTCCTTTGGCGTCGATATATTGACGACGTGCTGATTGTATGGGACGGTACCCCAGATAATTTATTGAGATTCCTTCAGGAACTCAATAATAACCCCTTCAATCTAACCTTTACTATGACATTCCACGAATGGGACATAACCTTTTTGGATGTTACAATCCATAAACAACAAGACGGTTCACTTCTTAGTTCACTATTCCGCAAACCAACTTCGGGTAACTCCATTCTGCATGCCATAAGCTTCCACCCTAAACCTTTGATCCAATCGATCCCTTACAGTCAGTACCTGCGTGTCAGACGTAACTGCACCAGTGATGAAGTCTTTAAAAGAGAGGCCGATTTGCTGATGAGGAGGTTGCTGACACGCGGGTACTCAAAAAAATGCCTAAAGAGGGCATACAAACGGGCCTGTCTGAAGACCAGGCATGACCTTATTTTTGTCACGGAATCAAACAGGAAAAAAATGAATCCCATTCGAATAATTACTAAATTTTCAAATCAACATAAAACTGTCAAAAACATCATTGAACGTTATTGGCACGTTTTGAAACTAGACCCTACCATCGGTCCATTCATATAAGACAAACCGTCGTTTTCGTTTAAACGCACCAGGTCCATCAAGGATAATTTGGTATCCAGTGAATATGTGGGGGGTGGGACAGGAAAACGAGATCCATGCAAACGCATGGGAACTTTCCGCTGTGGCGGATGCCCGTATTGTCAGTTCATGAACACCAAACCTAATATCAAACTACCTGATGGCAGCAAATATACACCAAAACACTTTGCTAACTGCAAAACAATCGGTGTAATATACTTACTTATGTGTGATTGCGCAAGCTACTACGTCGGTAAAACAAACCAGGAATTCTGGCGGAGAGCCTACCGCCATATAATTTCTATGAAAACGTGTAATCCCAGTTTACCACTGGGCAGACGTTTCTAATTTCCATTCTGGTGTATTTCCCAAGCTGTCTTTCCTGATTCTGGACCGCGTCCTCCCAGGGCTACGTGGGGGGGGATTGGAACAAAATCCTTCTGCAAAAAGAACAAAAGTGGATTTTTCGCCTTCAGGCCACCAGGGCACCAGGCCTTAACGATACCACGTCTTTCAGACCCTTTTTAGAGGGTTTTACTTCGGGGGGGGGTCTGAGTGGGAACCCCCCGATGTAAATACCCCCCTTTTCCTGTAGAATCATTGGGAATTGGATAGATGTGAGCCAACAATAATTTGCAGTTGGATGGGGATCGTGATAGAAGTGAGCTATAACCCCATTTGTATGTTACTATCAGTGTATTTTTTCATACTGACTATTTTTTATTAACAGGCTGGTGGCTATACTTATGCTTAAAAATCTCTTTTCCCTCCTTCTTTTCGCAACACATGCTTTCAGCCATAAGTTATGTCTGCATTGACCCTTTCTTCTCATTGTCCTTCATGTGTGGCTATTCATGGGTTAATATGGTAACATTCTGCTTTGTCCTGGGGTCTGGGGGGGCGTGTGTGCCACCGGGTATGCGGGTCTGGGAGCGCCGCTGCATGTGTGACCTCGTCTGTCGGCACTCGGATCCGACACTCGGCGCACGGGGGCCGAAGCTGCCACTCTCAGCTGGCAATGCTCGGCCTCCCTACCTATGATCGCTTATGACCGGGACTTGTTTATCCCGTTGTCATGGCGATCTGCGCGCCGCGGGTGCCTGACGCGGACGTCAGTCCCCTCCCAGCACGGGTCCTGTTTTCCTTCCAGGGTGTGATGCAATCCGCTCCTGGATTGGACCCGTGCGTGGGGCGGGGGGGCTGGTCTGCGCGCCGGGGACTCGGGGGGCGGCTCCTCCTGTCAGCAATGACGCTGCTCCCAGTGGAGTCAGCTGTTTCATATATGCTCCTAATTAGGAGCACTATTTAAAACCACACTAAGACTGTCAGCTCATACCTTGGGAGGACACAGGACTGAAGGTGCAGCTGCTATGATATGCTCAAGGTAAAGAATATAACCCTCTTTTTTACACCCATAATTAAGAATTACTTGAATAAACTATGGAGCTGCAGTGTGCACATACACACTGAGCAATAGCAGGGCTTATGGAGCTGTAAGATATTATTGTAACCTACGCTCTTTGATATATTTAAGAGCCTTTATTCATTTACTATTGGGATATATATTCTTCTTGTTTGTATCATTTTAGCCTCTGAACATAGATGCTCTTCTGCTATTTTCCCCTGGAGTGTGGTATCCAAAATCTATCAGCCACTATAGATAACACTTTTGTGCGAATCAGCACAGGGATTAACCCTCCATTATGCACCAATAGGTATGTTTATAGGACCCCTGTGGATGCGTGTTTACAGGAGAAAAATACTTACTTGAGTAACACTTTTTTATCATACTTCCCCCCCCCTTTTTTTTTTTTTCTTCTCGTTCTCCTGGTGTTGATTCATAGTATCTCTCACACCTGGGGTGTTGTCAGTTGCTGTATACCCGCTCGAGGAATCAAGGCTTAGACAACCCTAGTCTTCTGCGTTAATAGGTATGTATAACCTAATACTTACTAGAGTCCCCCTTCCCAAACCCACTAGAGTGAATCTTCCATATATTAAAACAGCAGAATAGTGTTCTGGGACCCCTGTGTCCCACATATATAAACCCTCCCCTCTTCTTTTTGGTCCTTAGCTGATAAAGAGAATTCACAACACAGCTGACGGACGTGACGCCCTCTGTGTCTGGTCCTAACCTGCTGGCGGTCCTGGTTTTGCGGCGGCGTTGCTGGTATTCGGATCTGGGCCCCGGTGGTTTACCGTTCTCCCCCTCCCCCTCGTATAGAGTGGATGCCATACAGTATTGACCCTGCAATAGCATGGTTAGGATATTTTTTTGTTACTACATTACAATCTGATTATGTAAATAGTTATATACATGTATGATTTTTGACATATAACAGTCTTTATTGTGTGTTTTTTTGTCTCTTTTTTTGTAATAATGTTCCGCAGACAGATATACACCTTACCTCCAGCCCCTGAAGAAGAGGTCGCAATCCTTATATAAAGCCTCGAAACGCGTTGGACCTGCACTGTCAATTGGCTCCTTGCTGATACAGCCTCTGTGGGGTTTTGTGTAGCTCTGTCGACCTGTCGTGTTTATCCTGGTTGTATTTTTCATCATTTGTAAATTCTGGCATCCATTGTTGCTTTTATTCATTGTTCCCACTCTAACACATGTTTTACTTTTAAACTTTCGATACAATAAAATTTTGATAATTTTTTATACTCTTTGTTATACTTTTTTGAGACCTCCGCCCTTTAAAATCCCACTTAAGAGGAAAAACCGTCTACTGTATATGTATAAAGGGATGCGGGTTGGTTGTCTCATTCCATAAAGCTCTTGTCACCACCAGTTTCTATTCAACCTAAATATTGATCTAAATTGCTTTATAGCCAACCCCTAAAAAACTGTACAATAGAGCTAACCATAGTTCAATTGTAACTTGAAATATCATGGGAGTAGCGGTACACGTGCTTACATTGCTCTTTTTACCCCTTATCGTATACCACCCTGGGGTTATAGGCCCTGTATTAATATAGTATGCTTCAGTATATATGTTTATCATATACTATTATTATTGGTTACATTTATGCTTCTATGCATCCATTTATTCTCAGCCATATTGATACTTCTACTAAGCTTCCCTCTTCTGATAGTATAAGGGATGCTATATTTAGCATCCAAAAGAAAAAGTATCGCAAATACCGGTAGGATTAGTCCTTCCTTGGTTAAATCCTTCTGCATCATTACTTACATACATATGGGCGCATATTTTTGATGTTATTTTAATTTTACTTTAACATTTGTTTGTATTTATTTTTATTTTTATCTTATATTTATCAAGATACACAGTATGTAGGATTTACATTGGATATGCAGGCTTGAGTCTGGGTTTTTGGTAAATTATAAGTATCAATATGCATCAATATGCCCATTATATCTGGCACTGCCCATTATATCTGGCACTAGCTGCCATGTATAAACACAATGCAGAGGTTTACTAGGTAATATCTGCATTGCAACATTATAACATATTACTTAATGGGAGACCCTCAGGTCCTGTATAGAATACCATAATTCCGTTAATGTCACATGTGGTTTATTAATGTATATAAATTGCCTGCCAAGAGCCTGCCATGGCGTCCATTTAAATTATGTAGTATAATTCAGTGCATGTTTGCTATCCCCCACTGAGCTATCATTGCGGACACAGCACTGAAATTGTTTTCAAAACCCCGCCCCTTCCTATATTGCGATTGGCCACCCCGGGATTGGGGGACGGGACAGTCATGGCGGCTCTCCCATTTAATGACGTTGTGCGTGGCGTGCTGGCACCTTCGCTGAGGACGTCTATGACGAAACGCATACGACGGCGCCATGCACGCTACGTCATTTCCTGGTGTAGTTGCAGGTGGAACGTAGGTGGAATGCAGTGCGGTGCTGCTGTCTCCAATGCAGGTTACCAGCGTTCGCTGCACTAATAGGCTTATATACTCACCATTAGCCGGCTATTATCATATCACAGCCCGGTGGGCGGCCCTCTGGTGATATTTACTAGCCTTTCCAGGACTATTTTTAAACTTTTTAAATTTGTAATACCTTAATACATTTTTTGTATCCAGTTGTTGTTTATATAATTAATTTTTTAATAAAAGAATTAATTTACTACACTATGGAAGCCCACATCTCTTTTCCTCTATGAGGAACCTACGACAGATCATACCACATAGTACCTGGAGAAAGGAAGGATATCCTAGGCACCAGAACAACTAAGGTGGTAGAACGACCACAGTGGTTACAACTACAAGCGTATTACCCCTGTGGGGGTGAGTGGATACGGTGAGTAGGGACCCTGGAGGGGGAGCACAAAGTCACAAGAGGATTTTCTGAAAACACCTAAAGTCACCATTTTTGTGCTACTCATTCTGAGTGAAGATTTAATCATACTATATGGACTACCAACTGCACAATTATTTATGAACACTCTTTTCTATATATATATTTATTTTGTGTATATTTCTTATATATCTACTAAGTTTCTTCACAAACACCTAAGCCACCATATGTGAGCTATTTACTTGTGAGTGAAGATTTAAGTATATGGACTATTATTTGTTTATTCACTTTTAGACACTTTTTCATATCAACCACGCCAGTGAAAATCACGGTATTTAAGTGGGCTTGCCCAGTGCTCACTTCACTCACAGCAGGCAACCATGTTTATGTATGCCTTCTTTGTGTGGTTATTTTTGGGTTATTGCTGACTTTCTGATTGGTATAGCACTGGGTATGTACTTGGAGCATATTTGATCACTATATTCATTTGTGGTGTGATATCAGTCGGCACATATACTATTATTTATTCACTATTGTTTGGTATACCACACCATTTCAGATACACACCACTAACTGGCCACCTATACGCAAACTAGGGAGCGCCATCACCCCCCTTCACTATACTCGTATACTTTAAAAGGGTATTTGACGTTCTCACACGCTCCACTTCTGCTGCCAAGAGCCTCATGTCCGTTGAACAGAGTACGAGAACTGTTGCCGATTACGCCATTGAATTCCGTACTCTGGCAGCGGAGGTTGCTTGGAACAATGAGGCCCTCGTGGCTGTTTTTTCTCATGGTCTCTCTGATAACATCAAAGATGAGATAGCAGCCCGAGACATACCTACGAATCTGGAGAGGTTGATCACGTTTGCCATTCTCATTGACTCCAGACTCAGAGAGAGACCTTCCTTAAGGAGTGCTTGCGGAAGCCTCCTGTACATTTGGCTCCGAGCTTTGGAGTCCTACCCTTGCCTCTCTCACCTCCCATGCCTCCTGGTACCGAGTCCGCCAGTGAAGTAGAACCCATGTAGTTGGGCTTCATAGGTCTTTCAGAGAGGGCCTTTAAGAAGAGGGAGAGATTGTGCCTTTATTGTGGCCAGGCAGTGAACTTTTTGAAGTCTTGTCCTACCTGTCCAGAAAACGCCCGCACCTTGAGGTCCTGTAGGTGGCGTTGTTACGACCCCTGTTATCCTGAAGCATAAGCCTTTAGTCTTGGTTACCCTTTCTTGGTCTGGGTCGTCCATTGAGACACAGGCTCTAGTTGACTCTGGGGCTGCAGGCCTGTTCCTAGATAGTGCCTTTGTGTTTAAGCACTCAATTCCACTGCAGCTTCGTGCCGCTCCACTTGCCATTGAGGCTATTGATGGCAGAACTCTACAGCCTGCCCATCAGACTCGTGAGACTGCTCCGTTGATCATGGCTGTAGGGGCTCTTCACCATGATATAATCAAATTCCAAATCATTTCCTCACCTCATTACCTGGTGGTTATTAGTTATCCTTGGTTACAGAGGCACATCCCCTCTTTTGATTGGCTTCATGCTGAGGGCAAACTCACTAAACAGAGGAAATGATGCCCTGCCTGAGGACTGACCACCACGTCCACCTTTGCCTGTGGACACATTTGTTACTGGCCCCCTTACAGTGCCAAGGGAACATCTGCCTCCCCTTGTTGTTCTCCCAGACATTATTGGGAGGGAGGGGGCGGTGCTTATAAGCAAATGTAAAGGAGAAGTTGAAATCTGTAAGTAGATGCACTTTAATCAATGTAAAGAGGTGTTTGGTGCCCTTTAATTTGAGTACTCACACTACACAGACACACTCCACGGATACAATATAATATACTGCAATATAATGCGCCAAACGTACAGTGATGCACAGAACTATATGGCGTTAAACTGGCAGTAATGCACACAGAAATAAATGGCGTTAAACTGGCAGTAATGCACAAAACTATATGGCGTTAAACTTGTAGTAATGCACACAGAACTATATGGCGTTAAACTGGCAGTAATGCACGCAAAACGATATGGCGTTAAACTGGCAGTAATGCACGCAAAATAATATGGCGTTAAACTTGCAGTAATGCACGCAATACGATATGGCATTAAACTGGCAGTAACGCACGCAAAACTATATGGTGTTAAACTGGCAGTAACGCACGCAATACGATATGGCGTTAAACTGGCAGTAACGCACAAAACTATATGGGGTTAAACTTGTAGTAACGCACACGGAACTATATGGCGTTAAACTGGCAGTAATGCACGCAAAACTATATGGCGTTAAACAGGCAGTAACGCACGCAAAACGATATGGCGTTAAACTGGCAGTAATGAACGCAAAACGATATGGCTTCAAACTGGCAGTAATGCATGCAAAATGATATGGCGTTAAACAGGCAGTAACGCACGCAAAACTATATGGCATTAAACTGGCAGTAACGCATGCAAAACTATATGGCGTTAAACTGGCAGTAATTCGCGCAAAACTATATGGCGTTAAACTGGCAGTAACACAGGCAAAACTATATGGTGTTAAACTGGCAGTAACGCACGCAAAACTATATGGCGTTAAACTGGCAGTAACACACGCAATACGATATGGCGTTAAACTGGCAGTAACGCAAATGAAGCTATCTGAACTGTCCCTACTCTAACTTTATACTAATGTCAAGATTACTGACACGGTCTCACTACACTACACTGAAACTATCTGAGCTGTCCCTACTCTAGCTGCACACTATGAAAAGCTGAATGATGGTCCTCCTCACTACACTCACTCTATCCCTAGACTGACACTAAACTAATATTTTACACTGACAATTGAAGCAAAATAGCGCAGTATAGCACACTAACTAATAGCACTGAGCCCTATTCTCTCTCCACACCAAAATCACACTGAAAATGGCTGCCATTGAAAGAATACTTTTATACTCTGGGGTGGGAATGAGCCATGATTGGATAAAGTCATAATGACAGTGTCCAACCATGACTCTGACAGTGCTCTGTGCCCTGAAGCTTTCACTGCTTCAGCCAATCAGGGCTTGCAATGCACTGTTCAATGCCACAATGCATTGTGGTCGGTTCGGGGGGCTGAGCAAACGGTCGAAAGACCCGTTTATTTGGCTGTTCGCCAAACGTCAAAAGTTCGGCCCGAACTAATGGTCGGGCCGAACCGTTCGCCCATCCCTAATTGCCAGCACTCATCGTTCCACAGCGGCCTCACCTAGTGATCATTTCATGCTTGTCAGTCCAGCCTACAGCCAGCCCCTTCTGGCTATTTAAACTGCCTGGTTCATTTCTTTCGTGCCTTCGCTTTGTTCAAATATATCTAGAGACTCTCTGCTGTGCTCCTAATGAAGACTTGCCTGGCTGACATCCGTTCTGGTTCCTGATCCTGTCTGCTGCCTCTGACTACACTGATCTCTAGCTTCCTGATTTACTAGCTTGTCTGACTATCCGCTTTGGCTACCGTACCCTGGCTATGTTTTGACTACGTTTTCTATTTGTACCATTTTTACCATTCTATTAAAAGGTGTGATTTTAACTGCATTTTCTGTCTCCATCGGATTCATGGTTCCTGACACAGTCTATCTGTGTGTTCACAAGTGTATTTCATGCCTGTTTCCTGCCCAGTGTCACCCTGCAATTTTACCTGCTCCTAGAGAATATTAGTTGTCTGATGTCCCTCTTGTGTATCTCTCACTAGTATCTGTGTGTTTCCATGCACACTTGTTGGCTTGAATTGTGCCCCCTACTGTCCAGTGATCCCGGCGCCTCGGTGCTGCAAGGGATTCTTCTTTGTCAATTGGTTGTTTGTGCCCAGTAGCAGCAGTTCCTTGAGCTGGATACACATTATGCAATTTTAGTTCAATTTCCTTTAGATTTACCTTCAGATATGTGGTACGAGGTCCTGCCTGATTGCATACAATTTGAGTGTGTTTAGGTCTGGCCTCGTATTGTATGGTTTTGGTGAATCTGGAGAAGAGTTGTACAGGAAAATTGTATAAGAGTTGTATGGTGTGTAGCCAGCTTTGGACTCTGTGCCTTGGCCGTTTTGTTATACATGTGGGCATGCTGTATTCTCCGCAGTGGGTACCCAGAGGTGTCCTTCCTATCCTAGACTCCTTGTGTACCTTAACTAGTAGTCTGTGTCATGCATGCCAGTAAGACCAGTGCCCTAGTGCTGCACAAAGCTCCTGTCATTGATGTGTGTCCTGTCTGAATAGTGTAGGCAGTTTATGTTGTATGGGTGAAGGATAACATTGTCTGATTACCGGATTGATAAATGGGTTATAAGGTGAACAGCCTTTATAAAGAATCAGCTTTACATGTTAGAAGGTTGTTTGCAATCTTGAGTATTCCCATACTTAGGTTAAAGAGAGGCTTAATGGAGATTGCCTTAAGAGGCAGGGGCATGGTACTGGGTGCCTTGAACACTATGGATCTGTAGGTGCTCAGAAACACATTGGGAAGTCTGGTGCTACACATTGGTGAAGGGGTTAGGAAATCCCACTTGCTCTGTCCAGCACCCAGGTACAATGAGTGGTGTTTCAGGACCCCAGAGAAGTGATTGCCTCTTTCTCAGTGGGACAATTTAGACTTTGCAAAGATAGGCAGGTGGGGGTATTATCCAAATTTACTACGAGTCATATGGATTGGTGGATGACTCAGTTTTATAGTTGTTAAAACCTGGCTTACACTGTCATTGTGCGTATACCTCGGTCAATTTGGGTACTATCCCATCAGACTCTATCGTGTTACACTCCTGAGTCCATCATGTTCTGATGGTTTATGAGTCCGGACAACCTCAGATGACTGATACTGATGAATGCTGGGGAAACGAAGGTGTTGTGCCATGTCAAGGGAAAAGGACAGAATCATGAGACAGCAATGCTGGCACAGGAAAGGATGATGTCTAATGGATGCTAAGGTATTGTCCTAGCTTGTCCTAAACAAAGTTAAAAATACTTGAGACCAGGGCACTGGTGCTGGGATCAAATGTCTAGTGATGCACTGCATTCAACAGGGTACACTACCTCAGGAAGTCTATTGTACATCTTCTCTTGTCCTTGGCATGGTTATAGCAGGAACACTGGGACATACCCCCTATTACCCCAAGAAAAGTCTTTATATCAAACCTGACACCCCCTTACACCTACAGAAACTTCCTTTGGAGTTTGGGCAGGAGTTAAAAGTTTGGTAGTTAGACTTTGGGCAACAGGATTTAGATAGCGCCAACAGTTTGTGCAGTACGTTAATAGAAGGGCCCTACTCAAGGGGTTTATAAGCTAAGGTGAGAGGTGGTACAAAAGGTAATAGCTGCTGGAAATGATCTGATGGAGCTGGCTGGGGTAAAGTTTTAGGTAGAGGCAGAGTAGGTTTCCCTGAATAAATTAATTTTCGGGGATACCCTAGTGGTGAACAGGGAAGGAGCTGGCTGGACATGCTGGGGTAGGGAGTTCCAGGGTTCTGGAGCAGTCCTAATGTTGAGCCTGGGAGGAGGTAACAAGAGAGCTGGAGATTAGGATGTCTTGGGAGGAGCGAAGTGGATTTTTGGGTGATATATTGGGGTCAAAATAGACTAACTCAAGTATTCCATGCATTAGAGGAAGATGCTAAGGTTCCTGGCTAGTAAAGCTCATTCAGGTTTAGCCCTAGGTCCACAGCTTTCCTTAACTCCACCCTGTTGCTGTCTTGATTTGGGTAACTATTGAGAGACTCATGTAAAGTAGTGTGCAAATTTAAGACCCCTTTCACCCTGGGGGGTCTTCAGGCGCTTTAGCGCTGGAAATAGCCTCTGCTAAGCTCCTGAAAACAGCCTCCCATTCATTCCAGTGTGACTATTCACACTGGTAAAAAAGCAGGAGTAGTATGGCGCTGCCCTTATGGAGACAAAAAATTTTTTTTCTTCTTTGTAGTGAATGTATTGCCTAGTGTCCTTATAGAATTGCTTCTAAAACCTGTATGTGTTCAAAAGTTGAATAAAACTGTGACTGGTGGTGAATATTTCTATTAAAAATTAAAATACAACAACTGGTGCTCCAATTGTTCAACAAAAATGCATAGTGCCCTTTAAATTAGGTAATAAAGTAGTTGTGGATATGGATACAATATCATCTAGGTGGAAAGTGTTAAAAACAATACAATACCACCTAAGTGGAAAGTATTAGAAAATGGTAAAAAAGCAGGAGTAGTATGGCGCTGCCCTTATGGAGACAAAAATATATTTTCTTCTTTGTAGTGAATGTATTGCCTAGTGTCCTTATAGAATTGCTTCTAAAACCTGTATGTGTTCAAAAATTGAATAAAACTGTGACTGGTGGCGAATATTGGTGCTCCAATTGTTCAACAAAGGTGCATTGTGCCCTTTAAATTAGGTAATAAAGTAGTTATGGATATGGATACAATATTATCTAGGTGGAAAGTGTTAAAAAGAAAAAAAGAAAAAAAGGAAAAAGGAAAAAAAGGAAAACAGGAATAATATGGCGCTGCCCTTATGGAGACAAAAAAAAAAAAAACTCTCTTTATAATGACTTTATAATTCCTAAAGTGTGTGTGCCAAAAATGAATAAATATGTGACTGGTGCCAAGTCCTTACTGTTAAAAGTACAATTGCAACCTAAGGTGCTTCAATTATTCAACAAAAGTGCATAGTGCAGCATCACTAAAGTGACCAGTGTTAAATCATACAAATCCATACAACATTGTGCAAATTATCCATCATAAATAGTGACTCTTGTGCTGTGACCAGTATTAGTTGGATAGGAAAAGTTCAGTTTATGAAAAAACAAGTTCTTTTTGGAGTATTTTGTAGTGTTCAATCTTTCAGAGTCAAATATCTGTAGGAAAGCTTCTTATCCAGGTGCTGGTTTCTTTAATTAGTGCCTTGTCTGCATGCTCTGACAATGCTTGCACTCACCGGATTCTCCTTTCCCCTGCAGGGGTATGCGCGGTTACAGTGTCTGCCACTGTGTAGCAATCAAGGATATCCCACAAACTTTACTTGTGTATTGTGGTGTAGTAATTACATGTAAAGGAAAGAAGGTATGCCCATTGCGTAAAACCATAGGAGAACTTTTATTAAAACTTAATAGACAAATGTACTCACATTTCAAATGAACAAATCAAGCATGGCAAAAGTTAGCGAATTCCCTTTGTTAGAGGTGCTGCAAGACGTTCGTAACCCGCCCTACACACGTTTCGTTGTCAGACTTCTACTGGGGCGTTCATCTTGCTGTACCTCCTGAGTTTAAATAGTGTGGCCAGTAATAAGTGCAATTGGATCGGCTGCCATTTTTGCTAGGATTTTGAAGACCGAAGCCTAATAGGACTGTGCATTGGGTTGTTAGCGGCCATTTTCTTGTGGATATTGCAGACCGAAGCCTAGTAGAACTATCCATTGAGTCCTTATGGAGGCCATTTTCTTGGGGGATTTTGTAGACCGAAGCCCGGGTAGCACGCCTGCGCTTTACTGTTAGTGGGGGAACGTTGAGTCAGAGCTGTCAGCAAAGAACGTCACCCTTACACCAAGAAGACTTAGGTGGGACATCTCACCAAACGATGCAGTTAATAACAAAGAACTGATGGAAGAATGGTACAGGTTTTTCAATGAAAGCGAAAATGCTTTACTACAGAAACTAATAGTACGGAGACAACATAAACTAAAGAATATAGAATCTGAGATCCTACAATGAAGAGACCAATTGATACCGTTTCAAGAATCTAAGGAATATAAGGACAAAGAAAATAACCTACAGGAAGCAATGAAGAAATATGACAAGGAAATACAACAGAAAAAGCAAAAAAAGTTTAAGCGAGATGTATTAGATTACAAAAATCAACACGTCTACAAGTGGTAATCAGATGAAAATTATATGGAAGAGGATCTTAACATCTCATTAATGGAAGAATCGAGGGAAAGCTCAATAGAAAGGGACAATGCACCATGGCAGGAAGTAAGACCTACCCAAGCAAGAAACATCGCTGAAGGAGGAACAACCCCAAGAATTAGAAGGGAAAGAGAAAGCCCAGGACGTAACTTCAGACAATCCGGAAGATATGATAACAGAACACACCAATATAATACCGTTCCATTTACACCCAGGACCCCAAGATATCATAACAGATATTCTCCATTAAGGGATGACTATGAACATCACAATACCCCATATGGAGAAACGCAACAAAGAAGGGTTTTTTTTCCAACAGAATACAGAGGGAGACCTCCAACACCCAGGAGAGGACCACCAGTACACAGGGGATACAATGCACCCCAAAGGGAGAGAAGGCCCTACAGAGGACAAAGAGAATGGAGACCCTTCAGATTCCCCTACAGAAGCCAAAACTATGGATGGAATCCAAGGGTAACCAGAAACATAGATACAAGGAACAGAGAAAGGGAGGAGGAAAATCAACAGGAGGAGAAGACAGATCATACCTACAGACCACCGAAATGGGCAAGAAGAAACGATACAGAGGAAAGAGAGGGGGGACTAAGAAAAAGAAGAAGGGAATATTAGGAAGTGGCATTTTTAATCTAAGTGATGTAAGTTTTAATGAAGAAGAAATGAAAGTTTTGGATTTGGGCCTGAAATATGCTCCGGACAAAGAATTGGACACATTTGAGGTGTATATAGACCTACAAAAATTCGTAAGGAAACTAAATATTAAAAAATTCTTTGCAGTAAAAAGGAAGGAAAAGGACCAATTTAATCAAGAGATTCCCTACTACAAACATCCAAATCTGAAAAACAACTCCATTTTCAACCCCAAAACACAACAAAATGAAAGTCTAGTAGTCTTCAAAAAAATGGTAGAGAGAGATTTAAGGAAAATCAACCCAAAGAGAAATAAAAATACAAAAATTTGGAATACCATTAAAGAAATTGAGAAGAAGAAGAATATAGTTATACGACCGGCCGATAAGGGGGGGCCTGTTTATACTTAATAAAAAAGACTATGAAATGGAGATGGAAACTACTGAAAACACCAGACACATACAAGAAATTAAAAGGGAATCCAAAAGGAGAATATGGGAAAAAATTAAAGGCGTACATCCAAAGAGGAGAAAAAAGAGGAATATTGACAAAAAAAGAAGCCACGTACCTAACCCCAGAAACAGCAAAGACCCCAGTGATCTACTATGTGCCTAAGATACACAAAAATCAATCTAACCCACCAGGGAGGCCAATAATTAGTGGCATAGAAGTTATTCTCAAGATTGGGGGCATACTTAGACGGATTTCTACAACCACTAGTCTCAGAGGGAAAATCATATTTGAAGGACAGCAGACAATTGATTAAGGAATTAATAGATTTTAAAGTAGAACAAGAAGATCTTTTAGTGACCATAGACGTTGACTCCCTGTATACAAACATAAGACAAGATGACGGCCTTAGCAGTGTTGAGTGGGCTCTACACAAGCAAACTGATCTAAAAGGAGAGCAAATTAAATATATCACGGAAGGCTTAAAAGTGGCCATGAGCCATAGTTATTTTTGGCATAAAGGGGACTACTATACCCAAACCAAGGGAGTAGCCATGGGGGCAAAATATGCCCCGAGCGTAGCAAATATTTTTCTCAACAGATGGGAGGAAGAACAAATTTTCAGCATAAGGAGAAAAAACCTGAAACTATACCGTCGATATATAGACAACATAGTCATTGTGTGGAGGGGTACCGAGGGAGAACTACAAGCCTTTTTCGATGAAATCAACTGCAATGCATTTGGAATTTCCTTTTCCGGTAGCTGGAACAAACAAAGCATTAACTACCTAGATTTACAGATTTACAAAGAAAATGGAAACCTGAATACAAGGACCTTCTTTAAAAGTACTGACAGGAATGGGTACATCCCAACCAGCAGCTGTCACCATCCACAATGGATAGGAAACATTCCAAAGGGACAACTAATGCGGATACATAGAAACTGTAGCAACGGAAACGATTATGAAGAACAAGCAGATATCATAATTAAGCGGTTTGTTGAAAAAGGCTATAACAAAAGGGAGCTAATAAACCTGAAGGAAAAGGTGAAAAAAATGGACAGAAATACACTAATAGAAGGAAAACCAGCCGGTAACATCAAGAAAAAGGACAAAAACATAGGCATGGCCTTCTTAACGGGCTACAATAGACAATATAAAATCACAGAGTCCATAATCAAGAAACACTGGTCCATTTTACAATCAGATAAAATTCTGAACTCCATATTACCAAAAAAGCCTAGTTTCATCTACAGAAAAGCCCCTCCACTCAGAAATAAATTGGTGCATAACGCTCTGGACCCACCAAAACAGATTAAAATAATAAAAAACCTGAAAGGTTTTTTCAAGTGAGGAAAATGCCTACCGTGTAAAAGCAGTAAAAAAACTAATAGGAAAATAACAACATTCAGATCGGCAACTAATGGCAAAGAATATAACATAAAAGAGCTCATAACCTGCAACAGTACTCATGTGACCTATGTACTGGAATGTCCGTGCCATATACAATACGTGGGTCGGACGACAAGACAGCTACACGTTAGAATCAGGGAACACGTAACAAACATCAAAAACGGATATCTTAAACACAGCGTCTCAAGACATTTTAAAGATTATCACAATAAGGACCCGTCATGTATGGTATTCTATGGGATCGATAAAATTAAAGGACATTGGAGAGGTGAGAATAAAAAAAATCAAAATCTCACAAAATGAGACCAAATGGATTTTCCTGATGGACACCCTCCAACCGGCAGGAATGAACACAGACGTGGATCTAAACTGTTTTCTCACAAATTTCTAGAAAAAATTTCTTAGCAACTAAAGAATTTTTTTAACAATCATTTATTTTTATTTCTTGTTCCTTGGATTGTCTATTTCTCACTGTCCATGAGACCTGAAACATGCACTTTAACCTCCTAAGAAACTCCCCAATCCCCACTCTAATTCAAAATAAGGTCACTTAGGGGCACATATACAGAATGGAATTTAAAGCCCCCAACTATACATAGACTATGGGTAATACACACACCCTCTTCCCTCCCTGCTTTTAATCTTAGTTTTAAAACACACATATACAGTAGGACAACCTCTCCAGGTTATATGCAGGTATATAAATATATATATATAAGACTCACAATGTGTACTCTCATATTTTAACATATTTTAATATTTTAATTTATTTTATATTTATTTTTAAATTTTTAATACGTTTATAATATCTAATTTTTGACATGTATGTTTAAACCTTAGAACATAGAGTAATAGTGGGACCAGTATGTGCATATACTTTTTTCCAAAAAAAGATTAGTAGTGGCTTGGGGGTTTCACCGACCCGGGAGTCGGCTTAGATTCCAATATGAAGTGGGGGAAGAAAGAATGCGGCCGGGCGTCAAGGGTGACGTTCTTTGCTGACAGCTCTGACTCAACGTTCCACCACTAACAATAAAGCGCAGGCGCGCTACCCGGGCTTCGGTCTACAAATTCCCCCAAGAAAATGGCTGCCATAAGGACTCAATGGATAGTTCTACTAGGCTTCGGTCTGCAATATCCACAAGAAAATGGCCGCTAACAACACAATGCACAGTCCTATTAGGCTTCGGTCTTCGGTCTACCCCTTCAGGGGAAAGGAGAATCCGGTGAGTGCAAGCATTGTCAGAGTATGCAGAGAAGGCACTAATTAAAGAAACCAGCACCTGGATAAGAAGCTTTCCTACAGATATTTGACTCTGAAAGATTGAACACTACAAAATACTCCAAAAAGAACTTGTTTTTTCTTAAACTGAACTTTTCCTATCCAACTAATACTGGTCACAGTACAAGAGTCACTATTTATGATGGATAATTTGCACAATGTTTGTATGACTTAACACTGGTCACTTTAGTGATGCTGCACTATGCACTTTTGTTGAATAATTGAAGCACCTTAGGTTGCAATTGTACTTTTAACAGTAAGGACTTGGCACCAGTCACATATTTATTAATTTTTGGCACACACACTTTAGGAATTATAAAGTCATTATAAAGAGAGTTTTTTTTTTTTTTTTTTTGTCTCCATAAGGGCAGCGCCATATTATTCCTGTTTTCCTTTTTTTCATTTTTTCCTTTTTCCTTTTTTTCTTTTTTGTTTTTTTCTTTTTAACACTTTCCACCTAGATGATATTGTATCCATATCCATAACTACTTTATCACCTAATTTAAAGGGCACAATGCACCTTTGTTGAACAATTGGAGCACCAATATTCGCCACCAGTCACAGTTTTATTCAATTTTTGAACACATACAGGTTTTAGAAGCAATTCTATAAGGACACTAGGCAATACATTCACTACAAAGAAGAAAATATCTTTTTGTCTCCATAAGGGCAGCGCCTTACTACTCATGCTTTTTTACCATTTTCTAATACTTTCCACTTAGGTGGTATTGTATTGTTTTTAACACTTTCCACCTAGATGATATTGTATCCATATCCACAACTACTTTATTACCTAATTTAAAGGGCACTATGCATCTTTGTTGAACAATTGGAGCACCAGTTGTTGTATTTTCATTTTTAATAGAAATATTCACCACCAGTCACAGTTTTATTCAACTTTTGAACACATACAGGTTTTAGAAGCAATTCTATAAGGACACTAGGCAATACATTCACTACAAAGAAGAAAAAAATTTTTTGTCTCCATAAGGGCAGCGCCATACTACTCCTGCTTTTTTACCATTTTCTAATACTTTCCACTTAGGTGGTATTGTATGTGTAGAGGCAGCAGCCATATCCATAACTAAAACATTCAATTCATTGCGCAGATTTACCCCATACACCTACTTTTCACACTGGGGCTGTGTGCTTGAGAGACGTTTCCGAAAAGTCCGGCAAGCACCATCTTTGGGGCAGTTTTGGAGCACTGTGTTTAGCGGTCCCAAAACGCCCTGCCCATTGGAATAAATAGGCAGCGCTTCCAAAGCGCCCAAAAACCGCTTCAGAAGTGCTGTGACACGGGAGTTTTTAATCCCTTCTTTGGGGTTAAAAGCGCCAGCTAAACAGCATTAAAGTTATATTTTTGATTTTTGTTTTGTTTTAGGGAGTTGTCTCTAAATTGGCGTAATAAAGTGCAGTCTGGTTTAACTAAATTCTAAAAGTTTGTTTCTAGGTAACAGTTGTTTTATTCTCTCCTTTTTAATATTTTTTGTACCTGACTTGCAAATTTATAGTGACAGTGATCCTGTTCATCTGTTGATCACTAATGTGGGAGAGGAGTTATCTATTTTTATTTTTTTTCCTCTTTGTTTTATTTTTTGCTAAGTTACTGCTGCAATTGCTGCAATGTATAATTTTTCAAGGCACTTTACAATATTTTTTTCAGTGCAGTTATGTATTGTTTATTTATTTTTTTATGAATACAGATTCAATGCCCTTTAACAATTTAAAGTGAAATGTGTGTGATAAAAAGTCTTAGTTGGAGCACCATTAAATCTGTACCCTCTTTAATTTTTTTCTTGTTTAGTATTATGCTCTCTAAGTTGTTCTTTCGGGTTCTATCTTCTATTTCCTTATATAATGTAACTAGGCCATTAGACTATAATTTTTTACATAATTTATAACTAGAAGTAAATAAATGTATAAGAAATATTGCTTAACTATTACAGATGAGCTGTAAATTGTAAGGCTTTGGCGACCCACAGGCTTATAATGGTTTCCTGAGACATACGAGTACCATGTTTCACAACCATTAAAAGCAGTGTATCCCTGGACATCCAGGTCTTATTTCTTATTGCAATTTTAGATCCCTCAGTCTGCCTACTCTTTTTACCTGAGTCCTGTGAGCAGGTATAGTGAACCCAGGGACTGTGACCTGGCAATGGCATGCAGCGTTGACCATCCCTACCTTCAGGGGCTCTGGCAAATACTGGCTGTTGCTCAGACTCTGCACCCTGTGAAGAATCCCACTTTACCCATCCACATTGTAACCCTTATGAGTATTTAGTCTTAATGGCCAAACCATTGCTCCTGTCTGGAATTCCTCCAATAACCATACACTAACATTCTCCTTCTTTTTGTATTCATGCACAACTGTCCGGAGGCCTTCCCTTCTGTGCTGCCCCAACAGGGCATAGAATTTATATATATTGTTTTCCTAATCATTTTCTATGGACTTTTATGTTTAATTTACATGCTGCCATCTAGTGACCTTTTGTGGTAATGCACTTGTCTTTCAAGTTTATTTTTCCCTTATGTTATGACACACTTCCTTTGAATGTAATGCTCCACCCTTCTTCCTGTGTTTGTACTTCCTGTATCATCTATGCAGTTAACAAGCCACATGTAGCAGGGCACATGTATTCTCCATTGTAAACTACAGACAATATCATCTTTTGACCGCATAAATACTACAACCTGTTCATCTGTTTGTATCCTGTCATCTGCTGTAATCTGATGTTCAGAATAAAGCATCTGTGGATGGAAATCGGTATTGATGAGTTCAAGCTATCTGATGAGGATTGTCCTCAGTGATTATATCTGCTTATACAGGCCAGGCATAGAGGTCTCACAAGGGATAGTCGCTTCACAACAATCGGAGTCAGAATAGTCAAAAGATGTATAGAATTCCTACAGCCTGCTGTGTATATACAGTATGTGTGCCTGATCTGCAATCAAGCTCAGTGCCATCCGCCATCTTGTGAAAGCACATGGTCGCACAAGCTTACTGCACCTCATGTGAATGTTAAAAACTGTTTCTCTACATTGAACTGTGTTACCCCACCTGTCTAAGCTGCTGTTCATCTTCTTAAAGAGACAGTACCATTTTCTGCAGAAACGTGAAAAAATGTCTACACATGACTCTGAGCACCCTTTTGTGGCTGAACCCGCAGATGTACAGGGAGCAGATTCTGCGGATATTGCCAATCAGAGTGTAAGACCCAAACGTACAATAAAACCGACACAGAAACTCAGAGAAAACTATGAAGCCACTAGAGATGAGTTCTCCAGCAATCTGTCAGACTAATGGGACAGAACTTCACACTGCATGTCAGTTTTGTCACACTTTAATGATCGACCAGCTGAACTAAGAGACTCTACAGATCACTTATCTGCCGCGTACGAATGCTACCAGCGGCTGTTTGCAAAATACACAGCTTTCTTGCAGGACTGTAATATAGAGGACTCCTCAGCAGAACTGACCAAGGCTGTTGCATTAAACCAACAAAGGGATCTCTTAGTGCAAAAGGCCCAGTGTAAGGCAGAACTCCGCATTGCTCAACTGCAGGAGACCAGATCTCACAGATCCACATCAACCAAGCACACTACACGTTCTTCTAGATCCTCTCGCTCCAGAAGTTCAACATTAAGTGATAAGTTAATAGAGGCCCGTGCTGATGCGGAAGCAAAAAAAGTGCAAACCTCCTTTACCAGAAAAGAAGCAAAGATGAAAGCTCAACAAGCAGAGGCGGATTCCCAAATAAAGATTCTGCAAATGGAAAGAGAGGAAGCAGCTGCCCTAGCAAGGCTGAGAGTCCTTGAACAAGCGATGGGAGAAAGTGTTAACTCAGACTGTTCCATCCCAGCGGAACTGCAAGACCCAGTTGAACGCACCAGTGAATATGTACTAAAGCATAGTGTTTGCAATGATACAGAGTCATCTCCTGTACGTCCTACTAACAACACTGTACTGACTCTCAACACAGAGACCTCTCAGCTCCAAATGCCTGAGCCTCTTCAAGTCTACAACACAAGTGCATCTATGCAGCAAACCGCATCACCTCTTGCTGACAACAAGGTGACTTCTAGTGACAAGCCGCAGCGCAAGCCACAGCCAGCACAAACCTTAGGAACTACACCACAGTTAAACGCTTGTGCAACATCATTTCATCCTGGTAAACCTCACCCTAATTCACCAGAGAACTTTCACACCCGAGGGGTTCCACAAGTTACTTTGGCACCGAAGAGTGAGAGATCGGACTTGAATTACTTTGCCAGATATATGGTACGCCGTGAGCTCATTAACACTACCCTCTCAAGGTTTGACGACTGTCCAGAGAGCTACAGGGCCTGGAGATCAACCTTCAAAGCTGCCATTGCTGATCTCAACCTTATTACCAAGGAGGAACTTGATTTGCTCATAAAGTGGCTGGGGCCAGAATCTGCAGATCGTGTTAAAAGACTGAGAATAGTGCACGTTGACCACCCAGATGCAGGTCTTGTTGCTGCATGGGCAAGACTGGAGCAAGCCTATGGTAGCTCTGAAGCCATAGAAAACACTCTATTCAAGAGACTGCAAAACTTCCCAAAAATAGGGAACAAAGCCTACCGTAAGCTCCAAGATTTGAGTGATCTTCTCATGGAGCTAGAGTTGGCAAAGACAGACACACGTCTACCTGGACTAAGCTTCCTGGACACTGCTCATGGTGTCAATCCAGTGGTGTCTAAACTGCCATATGGCCTGCAAGAGAAATGGGCACAACAGGGCTCAAGGTACAAAAGAGACTATAAGGTATCTTTTCCTCCGTTTGCATATTTTTGCAGGTTCATCAGTGATCAAGCCTGGACAAGAAATGATCCTAGCTTCAGCTTCATTGAACCCAACTTACCCGCTTTATCATCATCATCTTCATCAAGGTATGATTACATAGCAGCTAAATGCAGAAACTTTAATAGAGCAATATCTGTTAAAAGGACAGACATCTCACCACCCGTATCCTCTCCTGCTCACCAGAGTGATTCGGGTGACAGAGATAAGGACCCTAACCGTCAGTGCCCTATTCAGCTAGCTGTTAGGTAATTTGGACAGGGTAAAATCCCCAATCCTTACTAAATGTAATAGGTACGATGCCTGGCGGGTGTGGAGAGGCGACTCTTTATACATCTTGCTGCATGTATGCGTTCCTTGATCATCCGATCGAGGGCGAATACTGCTGTGCAAAATGTAAGCACATTGTTTCCCTGGAAGCCCAGGTTCTGAATCTGGGGAAGCAACTGTCAGCACTGAGAAGTCCCTCCATACTAAAGGAGAGCCAGGAACGTACACGGCAGGTGCCGGCAGGGGCCAGCACAGAGGCGGGTGGAGACAAAGAGGTGCAGGCACTGGCAAAGAGTAGATGGGTGACAGTCAGGAGGGGTAGAGGGGGAAGTGCCAGGGAGGCCGATCCAGGACTGGAGCATCCCAATAAGTACGCTCCATTGAGTGACATTGGTGAAACCAGTCAGGGACCAGCACTGCTGGAGCTGAGGGACTCACCTAGCTGCCGGGGGAAGAACTCCTCCAGTGAGCATGGGGGGGCAGCAAAGGGAAAGGAAAGACAGATTCTGGTGGTAGGGGACTCAATTCTTAGAAGGACAGAGAGGGCAATCTGTAACCAAGACCTGAAGCGCCGAACAGTATGTTGTCTACTGGGCGCTCGGGTTCGGCACATCACGGATCTTGTGGACAGATTACTGGGAAGGGCTGGGGAAGACCCGGCTGTCATGGTGCACGTTGGCACCAATGACAAAGTCAGAGGCAGATGGAGTGTCCTAAAGAACGATTTTAGGGACTTAGGAGCTAAATTGAGGAAAAGGACCTCCAAGGTAGTATTCTCAGGAATACTATCGGAACATCGAGCCACACCAGAAAGGCAGAGGGAGATTAGGGAAGTAAACAAGTGGCTGAAGAGCTGGTTTAGTAAGGAGGGGTTTGGGTTCCTGGAGGACTGGGCCGACTTCTCAGTTGGTAACCGGTACTATAGAAGGGACGGACTGCACCTAAATGAGGAGGGTGCAGATCTGCTGGGAATGAAGATAGCCAAAAAGTTAGAAGGGTTTTTAAACTAGGCAATGGGGGGGGAGGGTCCAGAGGCAGAGATAGCCAGCATGGAAGATATTCCAGAGGGTAGTATTGGAGGCATTAGTGGTAGGTTAACCAAAGCACAAAAACACAAGGTGAGTATAGTAGCAAGTCCTAGTTGCAATCTCGAAACACCCAATATGAGGACAATATGCGACCGGTCTAAACTATGTGGCATGTTCACCAATGCCAGGAGCATGGTGGACAAGATGGGTGAACTAGAGATACTGTTGTACGAGGAGAATTTGGATTTTGTGGGAATTTCAGAGACCTGGTTCAACAGCTCTCATGATTGGCTGGCAAACATTCAAGGGTATACCCTATACCGCAAGGATAGAGAGGGTAAAAAGGGGGAGGGGTATGCCTATATATCAAGAATAATGTACAAGTGAATGTGAGAGATGACACCACTGATGGAGCTAGAGAGGAGGTGGAATCCTTATGGGTAGAGCTCCAAAGGGATGAAGCTAAGGGGAAAATAATACTGGGCGTATGCTATAGGCCCCCTAACCTGAGGGAGGAAGTGGAGACAGATATCCTATCACAATTTGGATTAGCAGCAAGGATGGGAAGTGTTATCATAATGGGGGATTTTAATTATCCAGACATAGACTGGGTGGAGGGAACCACGCATTCATTTAAGGCTCGCCAGTTCCTTAATGTCTTGCAGGACAATTTTATGGGTCAGATGGTAGACGCACCAACTAGAAATAAAACATTACTGGATCTACTGATTACCAACAATACAGACCTGATCACGGATGTGGAAATACGGGGCAATTTAGGTAACAGCGATCACAGGTCAATTAGTTTTAGTATAAATCACACAAATAGGAAACATAAAGGGACTCCAAAGACACTAAATTTCAAAAGAGCCAACTTCCCTAAACTACAAACCTTGCTAAAAGGCATAAATTGGGATAAAATATTAGGAACAAAGAATACAGGGGAGAGATGGGTTTGCTTTAAGAGCATATTAAATAAGGGCATTAGCCAATGTATCCCATTGGGTAATAAATTTAAAAGAGCGAACAAAAGTCCTGGATGGCTTAACTCGAATGTAAAAATGCATATAAAAGCAAAGGAGAAGGCCTTCAAAAAATACAAGGTTGAAGGATCATCCTCAGCATTCAGACTTTATAAAGAATGCAACAAGAAATGTAAGGGTGCAATTAGGACAGCTAAGATAGAACATGAAAGACATATAGCAGAGGAGAGCAAAAAAAATCCCAAGAAATTCTTTAAGTATGTAAACAGTAAAAAAGGGAGGACAGACCATATTGGCCCCATAAAGAATGAGGAAGGACATCTGGTTACAAAGGATGGGGAGATGGCGAAGGTATTGAATTTATGCTTCTCCTCAGTCTTCACGAGTGAATCGAGGGGCTTCAGTAACCAAAACTGCAATGTTTGTCCTCATGACACAACACAGGAAGCACCTCCATGGTTAACAGAGGACAGAATTAAAATTAGACTTGAGAAACTTAACATTAATAAATCACCGGGACCAGATGGCTTGCATCCGAGGGTACTTAGGGAACTCAGTCAAGTGATTGCCAGACCGTTGTTCCTAATTTTTACAGATAGTCTACTGACTGGAATGGTACCAGCTGATTGGAGAAAAGCCAATGTAGCACCAATATTTAAAAAGGGCCCAAAATACATCCCTGGGAATTACAGACCAGTTAGCCTAACATCAATAGTATGTAAACTCTTGGAGGGGATGATAAGGGACTATATACAAGATTTTAGTAATGACAACGGTATCATTAGCAGTAATCAGCATGGATTCATGAAGAATCGTTCTTGCCAAACCAATCTATTAACCTTCTATGAGGAGGTGAGTTGCCATCTAGATAAAGGAAGGCCCGTAGACGTGGTGTATCTGGATTTTGCAAAAGCATTTGACACAGTTCCCCATAAATGTTTACTGTACAAAATAAGGTCTGTTGCCATGGGTGAGTACATGGATTGAAAACTGGCTACAAGGGCGAGTTCAGAGGGTGGTGATAAATGGGGAGTACTCAGAATGGTCAGGGGTGGGTAGTGGGGTTCCCCAGGGTTCTGTGCTGGGACCAATCCCATTTAATTTGTTCATAAACAATCTGGAGGATGGGATAAACAGTTCAATCTCTGTATTTGCAGACGATACTAAGCTAAGCAGGGCAATAACTTCTCCGCAGGATGTGGAAACCTTGCAAAAAGACCTGAACAAATTAATGGGGTGGGCGACTACATGGCAAATGAGGTTCAATGTAGAAAAATGTAAAATAATGCATTTGAGTGGCAAAAATATGAATGCAATCTATACACTGGGGGGAGAACCTCTGGGGCAATCTAGGATGGAAAAGGACCTGGGGGTCCTAGTAGATGATAGGCTCAGCAATGGCATGCAATGCCAAGCTGCTGCTAACAAAGCAAACAGAATATTGGCATGCATTAAAAAGGGGATCAACTCCAGAGATAAAACGATAATTCTCCCACTCTACAAGGCTCTGGTCAGGAAGGATGTACTGGAAATCGAGCGAGTACAAAGTAGGGCAACAAAGCTAATAAAGGGTCTGGAGGATCTTAGTTATGAGGAAAGGTTGCGAGCACTGAACTTATTCTCTCTGGAGAAGAGACGCTTGAGAGGGGATATGATTTCAATATACAAATACCGTACTGGTGACCCCACAATAGGGATAAAACTTTTTCACAGAAGAGAGTTTAACAAGACTCGTGGCCACTCATTAAAATTAGAAGAAAAGAGGTTTAACCTTAAACTACGTAGAGGGTTCTTTACTGTAAGAGCGGCAAGGATGTGGAATTCCCTTCCACAGGAGGTGGTCTCAGCGGGGAGCATTGATAGCTTCAAGAAACTATTAGATAAGCACCTGAATGACCGCAACATACAGGGATATATAATGTAATACTGACACATAATCACACACATAGGTTGGACTTGATGGATTTGTGTCTTTTTTCAAACTCACCTACTATGTAACTATGTAACAAGAAGCCTCACCCCCTAAAGAAATGTTGTGGGCTTAGGGCAAAGATGTTACAAGAGCGCAGGGAGATTCTTCAGAAACTTGGAATATGCTACAGGTGCTGTGCTTGTTATGGACATTTTGCTAAAGACTATAAAGTTGTCATCAAGTGCACAGAATGCAGTAGCGACAGACATGTTACAGCTATGCATCTGGGTCCACCCTCAGACAGTTCACAGCAGCCTCCTACCTCCAGCCCTGTCTCAAGTCATGGCAGGGAGCAACAAGGTCATGCTCCAGCCACAGCTAACGTTTTTTCTTCATGCACAGAAGTCTGTGGAGAAGAAGGCTTAGATAACAAATGCTGTGCAAAGATATGCCTAGTCAAGATATACCCAAAGGGTCAACCTGAGGAAGCTATTAGGATGTATGCCATAATAGATGAATAGAGCAACAGATCCTTGGTTAAGCCTAAATTCTTTGAGATCTTTGGTATAGAGGGACACGCATCACTGTATACTCTCAGAACCTGCTCTGGTCATGAAGAAACCTTTGGCAGAAGGGCCGATGGGTTCATGGTTTCTCATATCAATAAGGGATAGGGCATACCCCTACCAACATTAGTCGAGTGTGACCAGATACCAGACGAAAGGGAAGAAATTCCTACTCCAGAGGCAGCATATCACCATCCTCACTTGAGGCACCTTGTTAATGAAATTCCTGCAATGGACATGAATTCTGAAATCTTGATCTTGTTAGGAAGAGACATTCTCAGAGTACATAAAGTACGCAAGCAGTGCAATGGACCAGACGATGCCCCTTACGCACAAAAACTTGACCTAGGCTGGGATGCGTACGTCATCCGAGATCCACTCCTTCAAAACGTACATGTTGGGAAATGGACATGCTTCCCACTTCAAACAGTGCCCTCGCCATTATGAAGTAAAAGAGAAGCCTCTTGACATCATCCAAGTACCTGATGTCACTCCTAACCTTTGTGATGACAACCTAGGTACCCCAGTGTTTTCAACTACAAGCGATGACAACAAAATAGCCTTGTCAGTCGAAGACAGAGAGTTTGTCAAAATAATGGACAGAGAGTTCTTCCAGGATGAGTCTAACAGCTGGCTTGCACCATTACCTCTTCGTGCTGCAAGGGTTAAACTCCCAACCAATCATGAACAGGCTCTATCCAGATTCAACTCACTTCAATGAACACTAAAGAACAGGCCTGAAATGAAGGACCATTTCATCACCTTTATGAAAAGGATCTTTGACAATGATCATGCCGAACCAGCTCCACCACTTCAAAGACACGATGAGTGCTGGTACCTGCCTTTCTTCGGAGTGTATCATCCACGTAAGCCAAAGCAAATCAGGGTATTATTTGACTCCAGCGCCAAGCATCAAGGCGTATCCCTGAACGATGTTCTTCTCACTGGTCCAAACCTAACCAACAACCTTGTAGGTGTACTTATGAGGTTTAGAAGAGAGCCAGTTACCATAACTGCTGACATTGAACAAATGTTTCATTGCTTCACTGTGCGTGAAGACCATAGGAACCTCCTAAGGTTTCTGTGGCACCGTGACAACAACATGGACAATGAGATGATTGAATATCGCATGAAGGTACATGTTTTCGGAAATAGTCCCTCACCCGCTGTTGCAACATACGGTTTACGAAGGACTGCCCTTGAAGGGGAAAAGCAGTATAGCGAAGATGCTCAACACTTCGTTGAGAGAGACTTTTATGTGGACGACGGACTTAAATCTTTACCTACAGATGAAGAAGCCATAGACCTGCTCAAAAGGATACAAGGTATGCTTTCCGAGGCTAACCTCAGACTTCACAAGATTGCCTCAAATAGTGTTGCTGTTATGAAAGCCTTTTAACCTGGTGATCATGCCACAGGGTTTAAAGACTTGAATCTGGGAATGGACATACCACCTGTACAGAGAAGTCTGGGCCTACGGTGGAACTTATTAAAACATACCTTCGGCTTTCAAGTCAGCTCTGCAGACAAGCCATTTAACAAACGTGGTGTTCTGTCAGTGGTGAACAGTCTATACGATCCATTGGGATTCGTGGCTCCCATCACCATACAAGGTACATCCTTACTTAGACAGTTCTCAGAGACTATTAAAGATTGGGATGCTCCATTACCAACAGACCAGCTTTCAAAGTGGGAGTCCTGGAAACAATCTCTACATGCCTTCGATGGAATTCATATACCACGCTGCTACACTCCTGCCTCCCTTGCCACAAGTCAGAGGAAAGAGCTTCACATCTTCTCAGATGCATCTACTGAGGCCATGGCAGCTGTCGCTTACCTCAAGGTAAGAGATTCTTCTAATCAAGCCCACATAGGGTTTCTGTTTGGGAAAGCTAAGTTAGCACCTAAGCCTGAACACACGATTCCCAGGCTTGAACTTTGTGGGACTGTACTAGCTGTAGAAATAGCAGATTTCATACTGCGTGAGCTAGACATTCAGATAAATGACATCAGATTCTACACGGACAGCAAAGTTGTTCTGGGCTACATGTACAACCAGATTAAACGTTTCTATATCTATGTCAGCAACCGTGTAGAGAGAATCAGGAAATCATCTAAACCTGAACAATGGCATTATGTTCCATCTGAAATTAACCCTGCAGATCATGCCACCAGGCCAGTGTCTGCAAGTGTCTTTGCAAATTCTTCTTGGTTAACAGGGCCTGAATTCCTGCTGGATCATCCAGAAGAAACCACAGCTGATGTCTTCAGTCTTCTAGAACCTGACAAGGATCCAGAGATTCGTCCTGAAGTTAAAACCTTCGTCACCAGAACTGAACAAAGACTCACCTTGGGCTGTCAACACTTTGAACGTTTCTCCAAGTGGAGAAGGCTTATACACACCATCGCAAGGTTAGTTCATATTGCAGATTGCTTCCACACAAAGCCCACAGATGCTCACTGTCAAGGTTGGCACGTGTGCCAAAAGCTTCTTTCTGCAAAAGACATTGCTGAAGGTGAACTGATCATAATACGAAGTGTACAACAGAGTGTCTTTGGCTCAGAAATTAAATGTATCCGTGACAAGAGGGACATTGCAAAAAACAGCCCAATTGCCAACCTGAATTCATTCATTGACAATTCATTCATTCATGGTATGTTAAGGGTTGATGGAAGTTTAAACAAGGCTGTGTTGAGTGAGCAAGAACAGAATCCTCTCATTATACCTGCTCGCCATCACATCACCACTTTGCTCATACGGCACTACCATGAAGAGGTTAAGCACCAAGGTAGACACTTCACAGAGGGTGCCATAAGAGCTGCAGGCCTTTGGATTATAGGAGCAAAAAGACAGATCACAGCTACACTACACAGCTGTGTTCAGTGCCGCAAACTGAGAGGGAAACACCATCAACAGCAGATGTCAGATTTGCCAGCTGACAGGTTAAGTACTGACCCACCTTTCACTCATGTTGGTCTGGATGTCTTTGGGCCATGGATGGTAATAGCCCGCAGAACTCGAGGTGGCCAAGCAAATAGCAAACGATGGGCAGTGCTGTTCACTTGCATGAGTGTGTGTGTAGTACACATTGAAGTAATAGAATCTATGGATGCTTCAAGTTTTATCAATGCTCTAAGACGATTCCTAGCCATCAGAGGACCATTCAAGACACTAAGATCTGACTGTGGAACTAATTTCGTTGGAGCCTGTCGAGAGTTACAGCTCAACTCTAGGCCAATCCAAGACCTGTTAGCTGAAAAAGGCTGTACATGGATTTTCAATCCTCCTCATTCTTCTCACATGGGTGGTTCATGGGAGAGAATGATAGGTATCACATGTAAAATATTGGATTCTATGCTTATGGACTTTAATTCCACAAGATTTACCCACGAGATTCTAACCACCTTCCTGGCTGAGGCATCTGCCATAATCAGTTCAAGACCACTTGTTCCAGTGTCCAAAGATCCAGAGACCCCAAATATCCTTACTCCAGCTACTCTTCTTACCCAGAAGCTTGGGTCTGTTCCTGTTCCACCTGGAAACTTCAAAGAAACCTTTGCTATGACCAGTGGAAGCGAGTACAACACCTCACCAACTGCTTCTGGAATCGCTGGAAGATGGAGTATCTTTCTACTCTGCAAGGACGCAGGAAATGGCAACGCCTGAACCCTAACATACAAGTTGGAGATCTTGTTCTGCTTAAGGACCAGCAAGCTGAACGAATCAAATGGCCCATGGGACTTATTGTAAAGAGCGTTCCTAGTGATCACGGTAAGGTACGCAAGGTGGAGGTGAAGGTTTCAAGACAAGGGACTGTAAAGACCTTCATCAGACCTATCACGGAACTTATACTGCTCCTACCCTTTGGAGAATGAACTGCTGGATCCTACCTGCGACTTCAAGAAGAAAGTGTCTTGGACTTAAGTTGACATATCTTAAAGCCTTGAATTAACAGTTGTTGTTTTGCATTATATGCATGTTCTTTATGTCTTTCAGGTCTTCAAGACATCCAGCAAATTACACTGTTGTTATTTGCAATTGTATCACTACCGTTCTGATATATATAGTGACATTTACCAATGCCAGATGGAGAGTGTGCTGCCCCAACAGGGCATAGAATTTATATATATTGTTTTCCTAACCATTTTCTATGGACTTTTATGTTTAGTTTACATGCTGCCATCTAGTGACCTTTTGTGGTAATGCACTTGTCTTTCAAGTTTATTTTTCCCTTATGTTATGACACACTTCCTTTGAATGTAATGCTCCACCCTTCTTCCTGTGTTTGTACTTCCTGTGTCATCTATGTAGTTAACAATCCACATGTAGCAGGGCACATGTATTCTCCATTGTAAGCTACAGACAATATCATCTTTTGACCGCATAAATACTACAAGCTGTTCATCTGTTTGTATCCTGTCATCTGCTGTAATCTGATGTTCAGAATAAAGCATCTGTGGATGGAAATCGGTATTGGTGAGTTCAAGCTATCTGATGAGGATTGTCCTCAGTAATTATATCTGCTTATACAGGCCAGGCATAGACGTCTCACAAGGGATAGTCGCTTCACAACAATCAGAGTCAGAATACCTACCATCACCTGTAGAATCAACAACAATCGCCATGCCATATCTTGAGACAAAGGTGAAATGTCTAGACTTTGCTTAACTTTCCTTCACCATGCTGAATAGTGCCATCTTGCGGTTCGATCCAATCATGCAATCATCACACAGCATTCCCAAGTTATGGGACTAATAATGCCAGGATCCCGCCATTGATGTTGGAGTTCCGCTTTTCCAAGGCGGAGGGGTGAGGAAACATTGCAGCACGGGCACTCATGGTCCAGATGTGAGGTCTCAGAGGCACCAGGATTTCTTTGTAGTCTCAAGTCTATCCTGAGGTGTTCAGTTGTGCTGAAGAAGTAAGAGGAGGCCACAGTGGTGGTGGTGGGGGGGTTGGGCCTTCTGGGCTGTCATGGGTAGGTACAAAATCATTGAGGGAGGGTACAAGTTCAAGCATAAACTTCAGGGGAAATGTAATGGAAATAGTGACCTAAAAATGAACGTAATTGTGAACTTTTGATAGGGGTCTGTCAGAAACCATGAATCAGACTGAGACAGAAGTACAGTTAAATTACACTTGTTTAATAATAATAAAAAAATGTAAACAGAGTAAACGTAGTCAAAACATAGCCAGGACCCAGAACGGATAGTCAGACAAGCCAAAACATCAGGGAGACAGAAGGAATGTCAGCCAAGCAAGCCTTTAACAGGAACACAGGAGAGCGTATTTAGAGATGTGACCAAGGCGAAGGCAGAGATCATCTGGACTGGACGGCTTAAGTAGGCAGGACTGATGAGCAGGATCAAAAGTGCCTAGTGCTAAATAAATATTAAAAAACTCTTCAAATTTTCCAGATACCCTTTATATCTGACCTAATAAATAGTGTTTTAAATGGTTTTACACTATGGAATCCTTTCTTTTCTCCTTCATGTCCTTATGATATTACCCTGCTCCTGGTCCTGCCAAGTACTGCTGCACAGTGGCACATACTGTGACTACCCGTTACCCCTGTAGGGGACAAATAGCTGGTGAGTCTCTGCACAATCACAGCACGAGACACCAGCACTGGAACAACACCTGCTGTATGATTTAAGGAAATCCCACAACGATCGTCTCTTTTCACTTATAGTGCACCGGGCACAGTTATCCATATGGACTGTTTACTAATATAAAAACCATTTGCATGACACGTGTGTTAACTATTTTCTATAGTGATTATTCCATTAGGGCACTTGTCACTTTGTCATCTGGAAAATTTGAAGAGTTTTTTAATATTTATTTAGCACTAGGCACTTTTGGTCATTTAGCACAAGACACTTTTTTTGTATTTTTTGGATATTTTTGCATGTCACGTGTGATGTATTTATTGTATTTTTGTGCTTTCTAATGTTTTAGACACAAGTCACTTTAACTTAAAGTAGTGGTAAATATTGTTTTGTATACCAACACATCCCTTGTGAGGGAATATAGCACATGATACCTTGGATGTGATGTATTTATTGCACTTATAGTGCTTTCCAATATTTAAGACACCAGTCACTTTTTGTTCATAGTAGTGGAATATATTGTTTTAACTGTCACACATATCTCTTTTGAGGGATAATAACACATGACACCATGGATATAATTGTAAATATATCTTTCCACATTCACTGATTTTACCTACAAGCTCTGGGACAGCGCCATACTCACACATTTTTTCTTTTTCACATTGATGGTAGGTTAATTTAAACACTTTACATTTGTGTAATACCTTTGTGAGTTAAATCTGTTGGCTGCCACACTACGTTGGTCTGACAGTAAAAACTGTTGTAATCTTTACTTCAAAGCAAATACAGTAAAACATAATTCTTGTTTAAGTAGTTCTGTGTGGAGTGTTGTTTTCCTTTGTATTATTGACCAGGTGGAGGCTGGAGATTAAAGGTAAAGACAAAAAGGTATATTATATCGTATATTGTGAAATTGTCTTTAGGTTTTTACCGCACACTACATTACACCACAGCTGTGTCAAGGGGACTGAGAGAAATCAAGGGGATATAGGAACAGAGTACAGGCTCAATTAAAATACCAGCAGCTCCTACACTATAAATAATATTGATGGCTGTCTGAGAGGAGGTTGAGGTGCCTATTTGCCCCCTTATCTCATGATAGCTATCTTATATATTTCTGTATATCTTCTATTAGCCAGCCAGTGTCCTCATAGGAATCGGAGATCACAAAGGAGGACAGGGATTTATTGTTTTCCCGCGAACTCATGGAGACCAGCTGACTATTTAAATTCCCGGGTGATGAGGTAGCCCCGCCCTCGCTGACGAAGTCCCGTAGGATGTAAAGCATACTGGGGGGAGGAGCTACCTTGTGAACGTCACCCGCTGCCATTTTGCGATCCTTGCTGTATTTTATTCAGATCTACAAGAGCTCACTACAAGAGCTCCTCATTGCTATGATCTCTGAGACACCGCAGCCTCTTCTGGATCAACTTCAGTGTTTGGCGCAGAGAGTTGATGTCCAGCAGGCCTATCAAAAACAAATTATTCAGTGTCTGCAGGAACTTTCCTCCCGTTTGGATCAGCTGCAGGTTGTACCCACTTTCTCACCCTCTGTCTAGGCTTCTGTTTCATCCCCTGCTGCTCCAGCTCCCGCAAATCCCTCCAGCAGAGGGCAGTCTTTCAAAACTCCAGCTGCCTCCACCGCCTTGCTTCTCTGGTGATCCTAAAGCTTGCTCAATCAGTGCTCGATCCTCTTTGAGCTAGTGGGCCATTATTTTCCTACTGATCGTTCCAAGGTAATTTCACTCCTTTCGGTAGAGGCTCTGGCTTGGGCCTCGCCATTGTGGGAATGTCAAGATCCTACTGTTTCCAGACTCTCTGCCTTCCTACAAGCTTTCTGTAACACCTTTGATGTTCCTGGCAGGGCCTCATCTGCTTCTGAAGCTCTTCTTCGGCTTTGCTAAGGAAACATGACTGTTGGTCAATATGCAGTTCAGTTTCGCACCTTAACTTCAGAACGGGCATGGAGTAATAAGGGCCCTTACTGCGTCCTTTTGGCAAGGTCTATTGCATCGTATTTCGAACTGCCCCCATAACTATGCATGTCGGTGTCCATAACAAAGAAGACTCCTTTCTTATCCTTTCCTAAGTCCTCTAGCCCCATCATTCTTGGACTTCCATGGTTGCAGAAACACTCACCCTATCTAGATTGGAACTCTGGCCAAGTGTTATCTTGGGGGTCGCAATGCCATCAGACTTGTCTCCCTAAGGTGTGCCCACCTCTCCGTGTACCTGTGGCTGTGGTCACTACCTTTTCGATGCTTCCTGTCAGAAACCATGAACCAGACCAAGACAGAAGTACAGTAAAATCACACTTGTTTATTAATAAAAATAAAAAGGTAAATAGAGTAAACGTAGTCAAAGCATAGCCATGGTCCAGTAACCGGATCCGGTAGTCAGCCAAGCCAGAGTTCAGTAACCAGATCAGGTAATCAGCCAAGCCAGAGTTCAGTAACCAACTCGGATAATCAGCCAGGCCAGAAGTCAGGGATCCAAGTAGAGGAACAGCAAACAGGATAAGGAGCAAGAAGGGATGTCAGCAAAGCCAGTTTTTAAAAAGGAACGCAGGAGATGGTTTCTTGTAATGTGACCAAGGCGAAGGCAGAAATTAAGTGAGCTGGAGATCTTTAAGTAGGCGGGACTGACGAGCAGATCCACAACAGCTGGTTAACTGTGGAGAGAGATGAGAGCTGGCAATTAGCTGACAGCTGAGCGGCCAGCTCAGAGAAGGAAGGGCTGAGCCAGCCCTGACAGTACCCCCCTACTCAATGACCCCTCCCCCTCGGAGGACCACCGAGCTTGAGGGGAAAACATTTATTAAAATCACGGAGAAGGGCAGGAGCATGTACATCCGAGGATGAGACCCGGGAGCGTTCCTCCGGACCGTACCCCTTCCAATGCACCAGGTACTGTATGCGCCCACGGAACCTACGGGAGTCAACAATGGATTGTACCTCATACTCCTCATGGTTCTCAGCCTGTATAGGGTGAGGACATGGCACCGAGGTGGTAAAGCGGTTGCAGAGCAATGGTTTCAATAAGGAGACATGAAACACATTTGAGATGCACATACTAGGAGGAAGGTCCAATGCGTAAGCCACTGGGTAAATCCTGCGAAGGATACGGAAAGGCCCAATAAACTGAGGTGCGAACTTCAGTGAGGGAACACGAAGTTGGAGGTTGTGAGATGACAGCCAGACCCTGTCCCCAACCTGGTAGGAAGGCGCAGGCAGGCGTCTGCGGTCAGCGTGGAGTCTGTACCTATCATTAGCATGATGCAAAAAAGGGAATTTTCCCCCATGTGGGGTTTTATAGCAGTGAATGGGTGAAAAAAAATACTACATGTAATCTAAGATTACTTAAGATTTTTTTATTGATGACATAATATCAAAAAATTGACGCTGATGGTTAAAATATGAGCTGTGGCACAGGAGATATAAAAGCAACAACACAGGTGAGACTGAACACAATTTACATAAATTTCAAGCGCTGAAAAAGTTGATAATAATAAGCGAATACTGACACGTTTCGACCCCGTCGGGTCTTCATCAGAGGATTAATACTCTGTAAAAATATTTGTACATATATTGAAATTCATAAACATAACCACAAAATAAAATGCCGTAGTAATAAACATTTGTCTATATAGTTACCAATCACACTGTATTGTGCGATGTCTCCTGACATTACTTATTTACCGATACCGACTTTGTAGTTACAATCATTATTAATTTTTGTTTCAATAGATTTTTATTGAAATTTTATAGTAATTACATAAATAATACATAGTTGTAGCAATGATAATCGTAGATAACTGTTGAAATTACAGAAATACAATGCTGTGAGTTGATTAACATTAACAGAGACAGCAAGCAATTCAAGGTACCTATGCGTTAAAGGAACATAAGGTATGATTTGGTAGTAACATTTGTGAATATTAGAGCTATCGTTATGCAACTTGAGATAAATGAGATAAATAATTAGTAGATCAAAGGTCGCGCTCTCCCCAGGCACCCCAATGGGGGCAAGCTGTGCCCAAGGGAGAGTTCGAACCAACTATCATAGATACTGTATTGAATATTCACGATTAAGATGATGGAAAGAGTGTGGTGTTGGAGTACCAGGAGAGCCAAGGCGACCATTGTTTAAGTGTAATGAGGAGACTTCCATTTGAGGACGCTATCAATCGTTCATACGTGTAGTGAAGGTTTGTGAGGTCTTATACCTCAGTGATCGCAGGAGGAGTGACACTTTTCCATTTTCTAGTGATTGATAGTCTTGCTGCTAATAATACATGAGTAAGTGAGCTCTGTATATTGGCAGGAAATTGGTCCATCTCCAGGGAGAGCAGTGCTAGTGCAGGATCCATCGGGATGTGGAAGTTCGCTATTTTAGATAGGACCTGAAATATTTTTGTCCAGTAAGGTATAATCAGAGGGCAACTCCATAAAATATGTAGGAGGTCACCACGACATCCGCATTGTCTCCAACAAGCATCAGATGCTTGGGGGCTAAATTTGGATATTTTTGCAGGGGTGTAATACCATCGCAGAGTAATTTTCGCCGATAATTCCCACAATGTGGAGCAATTGGAGGATTTTTGGTTAATTTTGCATGCTTTCTGCCATTGTAATGGTGTGAACGTTTGATGTAGATCAGTTTCCCATTGCATGTGGGAATGGGATTTGACAAAGGTTAGTTTGTGTTGAAAAATGTTGTAAAACATTGTGATGCCTTTTTTCCATGTTATGGAGGATGTGAGAAAGGTCCAAGCTGATGAATGGATATATTGGAGGGTGTCAGGTATATTATGTAGGCAGTGTTGAATTTGTAGGTATAAGTAAATGTCAGTGGGTGGGTAGTGGGGTCCCCCAGGGTTCTGTGCTGGGACCAATCCTATTTAATTTGTTCATAAACGACCTGGAGGATGGGATAAACAGTTCCATCTCTGTATTTGCAGACGATACTAAGCTAAGCAGGGCAATAACTTCTCCGCAGGATGTGGAAACATTGCAAAAAGACCTGAACAAATTAATGGGGTGGGCGACTACATGGCAAATGAGGTTCAATGTAGAAAAATGTAAAATAATGCATTTGGGTGGCAAAAATATGAATGCAATCTATACACTGGGGGGAGAACCTCTGGGGGAATCTAGGATGGAAAAGGACTTGGGGGTCCTAGTGGATGATAGGCTCAGCAATGGCATGCAATGCCAAGCTGCTGCTAATAAAGCAAACAGAATATTGGCATGCATTAAAAGGGGGATCAAATGCAGAGATAAAACGATAATTCTCCCGCTCTACAAGACTCTGGTCCGGCCGCACCTGGAGTATGCTGTCCAGTTCTGGGCACCAGTCCTCAGGAGGGACGTACTGGAAATGGAGCGAGTACAAAGAAGGGCAACAAAGCTAATAAAGGGTCTGGAGGATCTTAGTTATGAGGAAAGTTTGCGAGCACTGAACTTATTCTCTCTGGAGAAGAGACGCTTGAGAGGGGATATGATTTCAATTTACAAATACTGTACTGGTGACCCCACAATAGGGATAAAACTTTTTCGCAGAAGAGAGTTTAATAAGACTCGTGGCCACTCATTACAATTAGAAGAAAAGAGGTTTAACCTTAAACTACGTAGAGGGTTCTTTACTGTAAGAGCGGCAAGGATGTGGAATTCCCTTCCACAGGCGGTGGTCTCAGCGGGGAGCATTGATAGCTTCAAGAAACTATTAGATAATCACCTGAATGACCGCAATATACAGGGAAATGTAATGTAATACTGACACATAATCACACACATAGGTTGGACTTGATGGACTTGTGTCTTTTTTCAACCTCACCTACTATGTAACCTACTATGTAACTATGTAGTTTGTGGTATGTGAAACTCTTCTTGGATGGTTGAGAAGGGTTTTAAGGAGCCATTGTCGTACAAGTCATGAATATATTGTATTCCCAGAGTTTTCCATTTCTTGAGAAACAGTTGAGCTATTATGTGGTTTAAGGCGGTTATGGGCACATTCATAGTAATTTTGGGGTCATCCGTGTCTAAGCTCTGTAGAAATTTAAGCCATGTTTTGATGGATATTACCATTGTGGGCGGGAGGTAAGAGGGAGGTTTAAATTCCATTTGGGCACTAAATAGCCAGAGGTTCGTTGGGTCATGTGTGCTGTAGGTGGATTCTATGGCTCCCCATGTTGTGGATGGTGTTGGGAGGAACCATTCTCTTAGTTGGGTCAATATTGATGCTGAGAAATAATCTTGAAAGTCTATGTACCCAAGTCCTCCTTGCATTCTGTGTTTTATCAGCTGGGAGTGTGCGCATCTCGATTTTTTCCCTTGCCATATAAATCTAGATAGGAGGGATTGCAGGGTTTTGAAGTAGCTGGTTGGTATAGGGATAGGTAAATTTCTAAAGAGGTACAGGATTTGTGGAAGCTGGATCATTTTAAATGCAGCTAGTCTGCCCCACCATGATAATTCGTGTTTACTCTGTTGGATGAGGTCAGTTTGGATCTTGGTTCTCAGGGGGATGTAATTGTATGAAAAGAGGGTTTTCGTGGATCTTGTGAGGTGGATGCCAAGATAAGGAATGCTGGACTCTGCCCATGTATATGGGAATTGATGCTGCAGTAAGTTGCGAGTTACTGCATCCACACCTATGCCAAGGATTTAAGATTTAGCTGCATTTGCTTTGTAGTAAGATATTCTCCCAAACAATGCTAGTATTTTTTGTATTTCAGTCAGGGAGGGAGTTGGGTTGGTAATCATTAAAATTACATTGTCCGCAAATAGACTAATTTTGTGGGTCTGTTTTCCTACAATTACTCCAGAAATGTTGGTGTTGGTACGGATGTGCTCTGCTAAGGGTTCCATTATCAAATAAAAAATTAGAGGTGATAGCGGGGAGCCCTGCCGTGTTCCATTAGTTATGCGGAAAGGAGCAGAAAGGAGGTTGGACGTATATACTTGGGCTGATGTGGTGGTGTAAAGAACCATTACCGCTTGGTGGATGCGTCCTTCAAAGCCAAATTTTTGGAGAACCATGGAAAGGTAGGTCCAGTTTACTCTGTCGAACGTCTTCTCTGCATCCAGTGAGAGGAGCAGAGAAGGCGTTCCAGTCGAGTTTGCATGGTGTATGATATTGATTAACCATCTGGCGTCTGACGTCTGTCTTCCTTTTGTAAATCCAGTTTGATCGTTATGTATAAGGGACGGAAGAATGTCGATAAGCCTATTCGCTAGTAGTTTGGCATATAGTTTTAAATCTATGTTCAGTAGGGATATGGAGCGGAAGTTTTGGGGGGTGGTAGGTTCCTTGCCAGGTTTAGGTAGAGTAATTACTAAAGCTGAGAGCATTTCCTCAGGAAAGGATGAAGAGGATGCTGCCTTGTTGAATAAGTTGCATAAGTGAGGGGATAAAATTGTATTGAAAGTTTTAAAGTATTCTCCCGTGAATTCGTCTGGGCCAGGGGATTTCGAGTTGGGAAGTTTTTCAATGGTTGCTTGGATTTCTAATGCTGTGAAGGGGGAGTTGAGGTGTATAAGTTGTTCCAACGTGAGCGATGGGAGCTTAAGGTAACTGAGGAAGGTTTGGCTTTCCTCTCGGGTAGGTTTGTGGGTGTGGATGTCTGTTTCTAGATTGTACAGAGCGCTGTAGTAGGAACTGAAGGCGTCAGCTATAGCTTGGGGGTTAATCTGTTTGTCTTGTGGAGTGGGGTAGTATAAATATGCTATTCTGGTTTTTTGTCTTTGCCCTTTGATACGTTGGGACAAAGTTTTCCCTGCTTTGTTGTTAGTTACATATGATTGGGATGAAACAACTAATCGATTAATCGACAACTAATCGATTATGAAATTAATCGATTATTATTTTCATAATCGATTAATCGGCCAGTAACATAATGGGGTTAAAAAAAAAACTAAAATGAGCCCTTTATAGTACAAAAAAGCAAATAATTGCTACTGTAAATATTATTTTCACAGTTCTACAGTAAAAAAATAAACCCCTTACAGTAGTGATTATTTGCTTTTTTGTACTATAAAGGGCTAATTTTAGTTTTTTTAACCCCATTATGTTAATAAACGTCTAGACCTGGTTCACATCTATGTGTTTTTTTGCAGAAACGCACTACAGTTCATTTACATGGTTTCCTATGGGACACATTCACATCTATGCTTTTTTCAGCCGCTGCTTATTTGGAAAGGGTCAGGGACTTTTGTTTAATGCAAAATGGTGCTTTTTTGGTTCAATATACTTCAATGGAGAAGCTGCAGAAAAGCATGTAATGCAATTTTGCAGCAATTTGTGTTTTTTAATTGGCCAAAAAAATGCAAAAAAAAACGCAAATCGCAGCAAAATCACATGCGCAAAAATCAAAAAGCACAGCAAAAAGCACTGCAGAAACAGATCAAAAGCAAACTGCATAGGTGTGTACCAAGCCTTATGCTGGCCACACGGATCAATTTTCAGACAAGAATATTCAGACGAAAAATCTTTGTACATTCGCTGAATGAAAGAATGTTTGAAATTTTCACTTGTTTTTAATATTCTGTTTTTAAAATGAATGTAATTTCTGAACGAAAACCACATAAACCGTCTGATAATTCCTTTCACCGAGAAGTTTTCTATTTCCAAATTTTCCCGTTAAAATTACTTTTTTTTTAAGTTTGACATTGTTGTTTTTTAAATAAAAAAATTTGATATCTGAGTCTGATGATATTTACCAGATTCACCATTTAATAGTATATACAGTATATCACCTCTAATAGTATATACAGTATATCTCTTCTGTCTGTTATTTTCAGAGTGGATTAGATATTTTGCTCCCTAACCATATAGTTGGTTATTTATATTTACCACTGCATAGAGATATTTAAGAATAAATTGCCTTTATTTTAAAACTTTACATATTAACTACCGTAAATTATACACCACACTTTTTTAAAAAGTTTATTAACCAATTAATTAATTAATCGAAGCAATAATAGTCCAACTAATCGATTATGAAAAGAATCGTTAGTTGCAGCCCTACATATGATTTAGCTTTCAGTTTCCTGAGGTTTAATTCATAGGTAGTTAGTAGAAGTGAGTGAAGCTCATGCCGTAATTTAAATATTTGGGATTGTAACAGTGGTGATGGTTTGGATTTGTTTTGTTGGTCAGCTGTAGCTATTTGTTTTGTCAGGTCTTCTATCTGCTGTGTTCTCCTTTTTTTATTTTTGCACCTAATTGTATGAAGAATCCTCTCATGAAGGATTTGTGGGCATTCCACAAAATCGCCGGCTCAGCCACTGAGCCTGTGTTGATTAGAAAGTATTCTGTCAATTTTTGGGATAGATACTGAGCGTGCTGAGGGTGTTGTAAGATAGAATTGTTAACTCTCCACATGAACGAGTTCGTTTTAGAATTGTTGTTTAACAGTTTGATGCTGACAGGTGTATGGTGTGACCAGGTGGTCGTGTGGATACAGGATTCTTGTACATTTTGCAGTAACCATTGGTCTGATATAACTAGAGCTATGCGCGAGTAGGTGTTGTGACACGGGGAAAGGTACGTATAATCTCTCTCAGTCGCGTGACAACACCTCCAGACATCGTAGAGATCGTTATCGGTAAGAAAGGAATTAAATGGAGATATATAGCGTTTGGGACCAGAGGACGAGTCTATACTATAGTCAGGTACAAGGTTGAAATCACCGCAGATGAGTAATTGACCCTGTTGTACTGATCTTATTTTCTTTAAGGTTTTTTTAAGAAACTGTATTTGTCTAGAATTCGGAGCATATAGATTAACTAAGGTATACATCACGTTATCTATTGTGCATACAATAATTATAAATCTTCCTTCTGGATCTAGTGTGCAGGAGTGCTGCTGGCAATTAGGACTCCTCTTTGCTTGCGGGAGTAAGATGCCTTGTAGATATGTGGGAACGATTTATGTTGACAGGTAGGTGTGGCTTCCTGGGTAAAGTGCGTTTCCTGCACACAGATAACATCGCTGCCAAGTGACAGCGCAGTTTTCCATAAAGAGGCCTTCTTGGCCGGACGATTCAATCCCTTAGCATTAATAGTCAGAACGTTGATGGACATGGTGGTATATGTCTGGTACTATGTATTGAGTACATAGTAGGTAGCGGAAAATGACTCTCCTCGGAAGGGGATCGAAGGAGTATGGTCGTCCAGGCTCCTCGGTGCCTCCGGAGTATGAGGCTTGCGGTAGGTAGATCTAGTGCTGGCTTTGACGGTAAAAATATAACACTTAAAGCGTAACTCAAACAGTTAACAGTGACGAACTGTGGTAACCTTTACCGATCCTGCTGACTTTTGCCCCACTTGCTGGTGAACAGGATGCACTGTATCCCACGGCCGTGGGATGGTAGGATGGAACAGTAAGACAACTGAAAATTGGAACTTAGAAAGGGTCAGTAAGTGCAACTGGTATTACTGACAGGTTGTAGGGGTAATGTTCAAATGAGATGTGTGTCAGCAGGACATAGGACCGGGGATGTATGTCGCTGGTATAGCAATTTAGTGCGAGGGTCGATAATTTCCTCTGGGATTTCGTGGAACTGTGCTTTGGGTTCCTGAAGGATGAGGTCCGACGTGATCCTTTTGCTCTTCAGCTGGCAGCTCAGGAATGATTCCCCAGGAGTGAAGCAGCCGCATCCTGTCCTGGGGGTTAGTGATGACAGAAGTTGATCCATTTTTGGTGATGATTAGAGTAGCGGGATGGCGCCATTTGTAGGGAATTTTACTGTTGTTAAGTGCTTTGGTGATAGTTTTCATCTGTCTCCTCATGTTGAGGGTGTATTTAGATAGGTCAGCATATAAGTGAATCCCATTGTAAGGTGCAGGGAGGGCTGGAAGCGCCCTGGCTTTGGTCAGCAATTTTTCTTTGGTGGGGAAGAAATGAATCTTCATTAGGACATCCCTGGGTACCGATGCCTCTAAGTGCTTAGGCTTAGGGATTTGGTGGATATGGTCAATGATACGCTCGATTGGCGACATGTCAGGGAACAATGTGGCAATCATATCACCCGCAAAGGCCTGCAGGTCAGCTGGAAGGACTGACTCGGCGACCCCCCTTAGCTTGACATTGTTCCTCCTCGAGCGGTCCTCGAGGTCTGTGAGTTTTGCCTTAATCCAATCTGTATCACCAGCTTGATCTTTATAAGCATCTATCAGCTCATTGACTGTTGTAGTGCAGGCGTCCATCTTGTGCTCTATATGTTCTACTCTGTCTCCCATCCCCTGTATCTGTCCTGAGAAGGTGTTGAACATAGCTGAGATGTTTGTCATGAGGGATGTCTGAAGCGACATTAGCATGTCCTTCATGGTCGTGTCAACAACCGGTAGGCCTGAGGTCAGGTAGGTAGCGATGGAGGGTGCTAAATTGAGGCCTACCTGGTCCGGATGTGTGGCCGCCATCACACCACTCTGGGCCTGTGCCAGATCCATTCTCATCCGCGCTTTCGCAGGGCTTCTGGATGACGGGCTATGCGGGGTGGAATCCCCGTCAGGTAGTGGTGCGATGTCTGTGTCCCACGATCCTACATCCTTATCTGGAAAGTCAGTGTAGGAGGATGATTTGTGAGGTAAATTACCTCCGGCGCCATCTTGCCACTGCCTGTCCTCCGGCGCTGGCATGATGAAGAAGTCTGTAAGTTTCTTGGGGTATCTGTCCTCTTTTCTTTTGCGGGATTGCATCGGACGGTATGTTACCGATTCGTGGAGCGATTTGAGTGTCGCTATTGAGCTGGATGTTCGCTCCTTCCCCGGTCCTTAGTCAGAGCTCACGGCTTAAGCGGCCATTACAATCGCGCACAAGCCACGCCCCCTACAATCATTATTAATTGATTACTATGACATCTATATGCTGCTAGCTGTAAAAAAATACAAAAAATAAAAAATATATAAAGTTACTTCTGTTAAACTTAGAAACAACATACACTATAAAAGATCTAGCTATCCATTCATTATTTCCAATACTTCAGTATTGGAATTATGAAACACCTTTATCTGTGTCAAACATAAATGTATTTATAGCACTGTTATTTGATGCTTTGACCGCAGGTGCTGCGTTTTCGCCTCCACGCCCCTCCCTGGCATTTGGGATTATCCTTTATTGTGCAGCTCTTTCCGCTGGTATGCCAGCTGGCCAGAGACCCCCGGTGGGATTGAGTGGAGGGGGTTTTTTAGAGGACCTGCCTTTCAAGAGACATCGCACAATACAGTGTGATTGGTAACTATATAGACAAATTACTACGGCATTTTATTTTGTGGTTATGTTTATGAATTTCAATATACAAATATTTTTACAGCGTATTAATCCTCTGACGAAGACCCGGCGGGGTTGAAACACGTCAGTATTAGCTTATTATTGTTAACTTTTTCAGCGCTTGAAAATTATGTTAATTGTGTTCAGTCTCACCTGTGTTGTTGCTTTTATATCTCCTGTACCACAGCTCATATTTTAACCATCAGCATCAATTTTTTGATATTATGTCATCAATAAAAAATCTAAGTAACGTTAGATTACATGTAGTATTTTTTTTCACCCATTCGCTGATATAAAACCCCACGCGGGGGGAAAAATTCCCTTTTTTGACACTTATCGGGGTGCGCAGCATCCTTCTTTTCTCATACAGTGTCTTCCCTTTTATATCATTAGCATGATGCAAAGCCTCCTGGACTTGTGCTCAAGTGGAACGAAGACCACAGAGATGCTCCTCTAGTGCAGGAATACTCTGCGGAACAAACGAGTCAGGCAACATGGAAGGTTGGAAACCATAATTCGCCATAAACGGAGACAATCTGGAAGCAGAATTCAAGACACTGTTGTGAGCAAACTCTGTCCATGGTAATAGGTCTGACCAGTTGTTGTGATGGTCAGAAATATAGCAATGTAGGAATTGCTCCAAGGACTGATTGTTTTTTTCTGCGACCCCATTAGACTGTAGGTGATAAGCAGAGGAGAAAGCAAGCTGAATTCCCAGCTGTGCACAAAAGGCTCACCAGAACCGGGACACAAACTGACTACCCCTGTCCGAGACAATCACCTTGGGTAGCCCATGTAAGCGAAAAATCTTCTGAGCAAAAACGGAAGCCAGTCCCTTAGAAATGGGCAACATCTTAAGTGGAATACAATGACACATCTTTGAGAACCGGTCAACCACCATAAGGATAACTGTGTTGTCTTGGGAGTTGGGCAACTCCACAATGAAATCCATAGACAGGTGGGTCCAGGGCCTCTCTCCATTGGATATAGTTTGTAGGAGGCCCACTGGAAGGTGCCATGGAGTCTTACACGGAGCACACACGGAACAGGCAGATACGAAGGCAGTTACATCAGCACGTAGACTAGGCCACCAGAATTGTTGGTAAATGGCCCAAACGAGTTGATTCTTACCAGGGTGGCCAGCTGCCTTGGGAGAATGGTAAGTCTGGAGCATGGCAGTACAGAGACACTCTGGGACAAAGCAGCAGGCACAAGGTTTCTCAGAAAGAGCATCGACCTGAGCAGCAAGAATTTTGTCACCCAAAGGAGAAGTAAGACTGATGCGAACCGTAGCCAGAATATGATCAGGAGGAATCATAGGAACCGGAAATGACTCCAACTCGGAAGTGGAGGAAAATTGTCGTGACAAGGCGTCAGCCCTTACATTCTTAGTAACGGGTAAGAATGAGACAATGTGATTGAAACTTGACAAGAAAAAAGCCCATCGTGCCCTTCTGGGAGAGAGGCGTTTAGCCTCAGACAAGAATGTGAGATCCTTATGGTCAGTAAGAATGAGAACCGGCAGTGGTACCTTCGAGGAGATGTCTCCATTCTTTCAGGGCTAAAATGATTGCCAACAGCTCTCTGTCACCAATCTCGTAATTGCACTCGGCAGGTGACAATTACTTGGAAAAGTAGCCACAAGGATGCATAGCGCTCTCAGAGGTAGGACGTTGAGACAGAAGGGCGCCAACTTCAGTCTCAGAAACATCGACCTCAAGGATAAAGGGTAACGTAGGATCAGGATGTGCCAACACAGAAACAAAGACAGCCTTGAGACTTTCAAAGGCCTTAATGGACCCTGGAGACCAACTCTGTGGGTTACCGTTCTTTCTGGTCATATCGGTCAGGGGCTTGACCAGAGATGAGAAGTTACAAATAAACTTCCGATAACAGTTGGCAAAACCCAGGAAATGCTGCAGAGGCCGTAACCCCACGGGTCGAGGCCACTGTAGGACTGCTTCTCTGGGTCCATCGAAAAACCAGCAGTGGAAATGACATAGCCCAGGAATTTAACCTGTTCCCAATGAAACTCACACTTCTCCAGTTTACAATAGAGATTGTTCTCTCTTAATTTCTGAAGCACATGACAGACATCTGTGTGGTGGCTCTCCAGAGACTTATGAGGATATAAGGGAAATCGCCAAGATAAAACACCACACATAACTGCAAAAAATCTCGGAGGACATCGTTAATACATTTCTGGAAAACTGCCGGGGTGTTACAAAGGCCAAAAGGCATTATGAGATACTCATAATGGCCTGTTCTGGTATTAAACGCAGATTTCCACTCGTCGCCCGCCTTAATCCTCACGAGATTGTAAGCCCCTCTCAGATCAAGCTTAGTGAAAACTGTTGCTCCCTTGAGGTGGTCAAATAACTCTGTAATTAACGGGATCGGGTGGGCATTCTTAATCGTGAAACGATTGAGACCCCTATAATCAATACAACCAGCACCAGCAGCAGATGAGGATTTGCGGATGAAACCCAGAGAAAGTGCTTCTGCAACATACTCCTCCATGGCTTTATCCTCCAAGACTGACAAAGGGTAAACCCGGCCACAAGAGGGAGTGGCACCAGGTTGAAGGTCAATTGCATAATCATACGGCCGGTGTGGAGGCAAACTACCGGCTTGACCTTTGTCAAAGACATTGCTAAAATCACGGTACTCCTCTTGCAGGGAGGAGAGTGAAGAGGTACACAGGACCTTGGCTACCTTCCGGAAGCATGTTTCAATGCATTGTGGTGACCAGGAGAGAACCTCAGCACAGAGCCAATCAAAAAAGGGGTTGTGCCTCTGTAACCAAGGATAACCAATAACCAGCGGAAACTTAGGAGAGGAAATCACTTGGAATTGGATTATCTCATGGGGAAGAGCCCCTATGGCCATGGACAATGAAACCGTCTCATGAGTCACATGGGCAGGCTATAGAGGTCTCAAGAGCCTCAATGGCAAGTGGAGTGTCACGCAGCTGCAGTGGAATCGAGTGCTTTGATACAAAGGCAGCATCAATGAACAGGCCTGCAGCCCCAGAGTCAATTAGAGCCTTTATCTCGCTAGACAACATAGCCCAAGAAAGGGTGACCGAAACCAGGGGCTTATCCTTCTGGATAACTGGGGAAGACACAACACCACCTAAGGTTTGTCTATGACAGGACCTCAAGGTTCGGGTGTTCCCAGGACGGGAAGGACAAGACTTCAAAAAGTGACCTGCCTGGCCACAATAAAGGCACAATCTCTCCCTCCTCCTAAAGGCTCTCTCATCTGCAGAGAGACGCGTGAAGCCCAAGTGCATGGGTTCATCTTCACTGGCCGAATCGGTACCAGGAGGCATGGGAGGTGAGGAAGGCACGAGTGGGACTGCAAAGCTTGGAGGCAAAATGTACAGGAGGCTTCTGCAAGCGCTCCTCAAGAGAAAGTCTTTCTCTGAGTCTGGAGTCAATGAGGATGGCAAACGAGATCAAGCTCTCCAGCTCAGTGGGTATATCTCGGGCTGCTATCTCATCCTTGATGGAATCCGAGAGACCATGAGAAAAAGCAGCCACGAGGGCCTCATTGTTCCAAGCAACCTCTGCTGCCAAAGTAGTGAACTCAATGGCGTAGTCGGCAACAGTTCTCGTACTCTGATGGACCTGAGGCACTTGGCAGCAGAAGTGGAGCATGCGTGAACGTCAAATACCCTTTTAAAGGAGGCCACAAACTCAGGGTAACTCAAGACAACAGGTTTTTGCATCTCCCATAGAGGGTTAGCCCAGGCCAAGGCTCTCTCAGAAAGCAATAATATCACAAACCCTACTTTGCTTCTGTCCGTGGGAAACGCCTGGGGCAGCATTTCAAAGTATATCTTTCTGGTTGAGAAACCCTCTGCATTGAACTGTATCGCCACCAAATCGCTGGGGAAGCGGCGCGGAACCAGGCATGCCTGGACTGGCGCAGCAGCATTGACGGCCTGCAACTCAGGTTGTACCGAAGCAGCCACAGTGGGGGATTCCAGGTGACCCGTGTGACACAGGAGCGTTTGTAATGCCATGGCAAACTGATCCATGCGGTGATCTTGCTCATCCAATCTGGAAAAAATATTACCAACAAGTGGATTGACTGTATCTTCTGAATTCATGGCCTTCGCCTACTGTCAGAAACCATGAACCAGACCGAGACAGAAGTACAGTAAAATCACACTTGTTTATTAATAAAAATAAAAAGGTAAATAGAGTAAGCGTAGTCAAAGCATAGCCAGAGTCCAGTAAGCGGATCAGTTAGTCAGCCAAGCCAGAGTTCAGTAACCAGATTGGGTAATCAGCCAAGCCAGAGTTCAGTTACCTGATCGGGTAATCAGCCAGGCCAGAAGTCAGGGATCCAAGTACAGGAACAACAAGCAGGATAAGGAGCCAGAAGGGATGTCAGCAAAGCCAGTCTTTAAACAGGAACGCAGGAGATGGTTTCTTGTAATGTGACCAAGGCGAAGGCAGGAATGAAATGAGCTGGAGATCTTTAAGTAGGCGGGAATGACGAGCAGATCCACAACAGCTGGTTAACTGTGGAGAGAGATAAGAGCTGGCAACGCGCCGACAGCTGAGCGGCCAGCTCAGAGAAAGAAGGGCTGAGTCAGCCCTGACACTCCCTTAGCATTATCAGGCCTTCCAATATGTCTTTTGTAAAAAAGCTGCTGACAGTTTGCCTCCTCATCGTCCCTATGATTGTGCAATTGACCTCCAACCTGGGACCACGCCACCCCAAGGTCGAGTCTACCCTCTCTTAATCCCTGAGACTTAAGCCATGTCTTAGTAAGTCCAGGAGAATCTGCAGAAAGGATTTATCCGTAAATTCAATTCTCCTGCTGGGGCTGGCTTCTTCTTTGTGGGGAAAAAAGATGGTACACTCCGTCCCTGCATTAATTATAGAGGTCTCAATGCCATCATCATTAAGAATCAGTAATTTTCTCTAAGTTGATCCTCCATGGAGCATACAATCTAATTAGGATTCGAGAGGGAGAAGAATGGAAAACTGCTTTTAACACCAGAGATGGACACTATGAATATCTTGTAATGTCCTTTGGCATATGTAAGAAGTGCCTCTTCAAGCAAATCCAGGTTCCTTTCCTAGGCTACATAGTCACGGATAAAGGGCTACTAATGGATCCAGCCAAACTTGAGGCCATCTCTAACTTGCCTCAGCCCTCTGGCTTAAAAGCTATGAAGTGGTTCTTGGGGTTCACCAATTTCTATCACCAGTTCATTCCTCAGTACTCCTCTCTGGTGGCCCAATCACTTCTTTGACCTGGAAGGGCGCTAATGCCAGAACCTGCCCTCTTGAAGCAGTCAAGGCTTTCCACAAGCTTAAACAGCCTTCCTCTGCATCTATTCTCAAACGTCCTGACATTCTCCAGCCATTTTTCTTGGAGGTAGATGCTTCATCCTTAGGAGTGGGTGCCGTCCTTCTCCAAATGCATGGTGGTAAGCTCCGTCCTTGTGCCTTTTTTTTCTCTAAGAAGTTTTCTGATGCGGAAAGGAGTTACACCATCGGGATCTGGAACTTCTGGCTATCAAGCTGGCACTGCAAGAATGGCGACTACTACTGGAGGGATCTCCTTATCGTATCCTGATCTATACTGATCATAAGAAACCTCCAGTATCTGCAATCCGCCCGTCACTTGAATCCCAGACAAGCATGATGGGCTCTCTTCTTTGCCAGGCTTAATTTTGACATCACCTTCCAGCCCGGTTCTAAAAATGCTTGTGCTCATTCCTTGTCCAGATCATTCGACATTGCTGACTCTGAGTGTCATGTGGAACCAGAACCTATTATTCCTGCCAATTGTATCCTGGCCTCCACCCGCATTTAGTCTCAACGTATCCCGCCCAGAAAGACCTTTGTGGCACCCTCCCTTCGCTTCAAGCTTCTCAAGTGGGCACACGACTCTATACTCTCTGGATATCCTGGTGTGCAATGCACCTGTGCCTTGCTGCAGCGTTACTACTGGTGGCCCTCACTTCGGAAGGATGTTAAAGAATATGTCCAGGTTTGCTCCGTTTGCGTGCAGTCTAAGTCCTCCACGTCTGCCCCAGCAGGTCTTTTACCTCTACCTGTTCCGGGTGTACTTTGGCATTGCATCCCCACTGACTTTATCTCTGAACTACCCCTCTCAACGGGCTATACCGTTATCTGGGTGGTTGTGGACAGGTTTTCTAAAATGTGTCACTTAACTCCACTTCCAGGATTAGCCTCTGCTGTCACTTTGGCTTCCATCATAATTAGGGAAATCTTTTGTCTTCATGGTATGCCCTCACACATTGTCTCGGATAGAGGAATTCAGTTTACAGCCCACTTCTGGAGAGCTCTGGCCACATCCTTTGGAATCAAGTTGGACTTCTCCTCAGCCTTCTATCCGCAGTCTAACAGACAAACTGACAGGGTCAACCAGAACGTGGAACGGTATCTTCGTGCCTTAATTTCTGCCCATCAGGATAACTGGGTAGACCTTTTACCCTGGGCAGAATTTCCCCCCAATAACCACGCTAGTGCCAGCACTGGTGAGTCTCCCTTCTGTACAGTATATGGTCGCCATCCCTACTGTTCCCATCTCTGCTGAGGTGCCTGCGGCTGCTGAGATGCAACAATCTCTCAACAAGGTTTGTCTCTCTACCAAGAATATCCGTCTCCAAGTACCATACATGAAATTTGCTCCCCGTTTCATTGGTCCCTTTACAATTCTTTGCCAGGTTAACCCTGTCGCTTTCAAGCTCCGTCTCCCATCTAAGAATGCCTAATGTTTTCCACGTTTCTCTCCTTAGAACATACATCATCAATAGGTTTTCCTGTTCTATTCATCATCCTTCTCCAGGTCAGTATGAAATCAAGCAAATCTTGGATACCAAATTCTCCAGGGGAGGCTTTTATACCTAATTGACTGGAAGGAATATGGTCCTGAGGAGAGGTGTTGGATTCCTTCTACTGATGTTTCTGCCCCTCGCTTGGTGAAACTTTTTCATCAGAAGTTTCCTCTCAAGCCTGGCCCTAAGCAAGCTGGGAAACCTCGTAAGGGGGGGGGGGGGTACTGTCACAAGTTAGCCTGCAGTTTCCTGCTTGTGTACTCCACCTTGCTGCAGTGTTTCTCCATCTGATTCCTTTCACATGTGTGGCTTGGCTGTGCTCTCCTATGGGCGTCATCTGTTATTCTGTGGACCTTTATTTCCTTCCCTTCCATCACTTCCTGGCCCGCCTCCTAGTTGCATGTCTATATAAGACCTGCTCAGTGTAACCCACATTGTCTGAGCAATGTCTTGGTTCTCTGAGCTCTGGTTTGCATGTTTGCATACCTCTTGCCCATACTGTGTCTGACTACCTGTGTACCGACCCCTGCTTCGTTTACTGTCTGTGCTTGTTCGCTGCCCGCCCTGATCTCGGCTTGTCTTCTGGATTCCCTTTTGCCTGCTGCTTGTACTCTGCACACGTGAGTGGTCTCTGCATCCTCGGCTAGGCATACCTGGGGACCGCGACCTGTTTCCAGTTTGCTTCAAGGACATCCCCACCATCAGGGGCTCTGGTGAAGAAGCAGGCTGGGGCTCTGCGCCCTGGGGAACACTGAGTTGGCGATCTACAAGAGCTCACTACCACAGACTCCTGACAAAAAGGTTGTAATCACTTATTTTATTGATCATTAAATGAATAAGTGAGGTGGTAGAAGTTGCCAAAATAATGTCGACTGGGAAGAGCTATTTACAAAGACAGGTTGTTAAAGCAGGACAGCCATCAGAGGAGCTGATGGCAGCCTGAGGAGACTCCCTAACCCTCAGTACTACCTGTGAGGGACTGATGTGAGTGGTTCAGCTTGCAGGTAGGTAATATGGACAGCAAGGAGAAGATTGCTGCCTTTATTGTTCTTTGCTCATGTCCTAACACCCTGACCTGTCCCAGATGGATGTTTTTTCCTGACTTTGGTTGAGGCCTAATGTGCTATTGAAAAGAGACTGACCACAAGGAGGAGTTCCTCCTACCAGAGCCTCTTTGAAAATGTGTTTTGCTTGTTTGTTTCTGCCAGCAGGCTTAAAACCCCCTGCTGACAGACTATACAGATAGATAGTTGAGTTAGTGATAGGAATGTGTTTTTCCTTGCTCTGTTCTGCAGATATCGTTGTGGACGGCTGTTCATCCAGTTTCATGAATGGACATTTTTCAGCTGGCTTCCCTCTAGGGCAGTGTTTCTTAACTCCAGTCCTCAAGGCGCCCCAACAGGTCATGTTTTCAGGCTTTACATTATTTTGCACAGGTTATTTGATCAGTTTCACTGCCTTAGTAATTACCACAGCTGTTTCATCTGAGGGAAATCCTAAAAACATGAAATGTTGGGGCGCCTTGAGGACTGGAGTTGAGAAACACTGCTCTAGGGGGAGGTGCTCCAGCTGAATTGAGTGCTTTATAATATGTTCTGAGTTAGCTACAGGGACCTGTAGCTAGGATGTGTATATACTGTTGGTATGCAATGTACATATGTGGTTTTGAAAGAAATATATATTCATTTTTGAAACTGCTATTTTGAATATAGTCCCTTCCCTTCTGGGGTGGTGGGGCGCACACGTGAGCGCAGCACCCTCTAGTATGCTATGATGTAAATAGGTGGTTGTTAGTGTAGGAAAATGTAGCTTGGCTGAGGGCTAGGCTTGGGTTGTGAATCTGGATCAGCGTTTAGTGAAAGCTTGAAATTGAGATTTGATACCATTTGGGGAAAGGGGTTCTGGTGTAACCTCAGATAAGTGGTCTCATCTCGGAGGAGACGCATAGTTTGTTCCTCATACATAGTGTGAGACATGAGGACCGTGTTACCTCCTTTATCACTTGCTTTAATAACTACTGGGGCTGGGTGACTCATCTGGCAGCTCTCTCTGGCACTTCCCCCTGGTCTGGAAGTTGGTAGAAACTTCCAGAACTGGAGGGTGGGAGTAAGGAGGGGTTGCCATGCATATTTTTTGACCAATTCCCAGCAAAAAAGGGTCTGGAAGGGAACAGGCCAAGAACACAAGGGGGAGGGGGACACCTAGAATCATCCAAATTAGGTTTAGGGTATAGCCAAAGCTAGATTGCCGGCCTATAGATTGCCCGCCTTGATTATTATACCCTTATATACCACTAGTCCATTACTGATTGGATTTAACAATGGGTGATCCACAATCAGAAATTGGTTGTCCTACGGACCGAAATTGCATATACAAAGAGAGGGGGGGGGGAAGAGCCTCCAAAAGACAGTCCACTGCAAGAACAATCGGGTATATGCCTAAATATCTTTATTGATTATCCCAATTAAACAAATTACCTATCCATAAACTATGAGTTAAAAATAGGACGATGGTCCTATATGACACTGGTGGCCACCGATTCACTCCACACACATCTCAATCACTCATGCCACTTGCACACATGTAAAAAGATATCAGAGACCCGGGTCTAATCTACAAAATACAGTTCCTCAGTGAGGCTATAGATGGATTGATTACTGTCCCTTCGGTCCTCATTAAATAGAGTGCAAGTGCTGGTGACTGAAGAAAAAGTTCCGTCCGGATTTATTCTGGGAGGAAAACTAACTCAAATTCAAACAGAGTGTTAAGTGGGATATCCCCGTGTTGCAGGCTGTTAGCAGAAATCAAGTAACAGGCTTACATCTTAAACAAGGAAACAAGCGGTGGGAAGCAATAATCAGTGTGCCTCCTGTATATTGGAGCACTACACAGCTCACCGTTTGACGTCTTCTAAAGATGAATAACAGAGCCCGTAATCGATTATGATAGCCGCACTGACTTGGTGTGGGGGAGTGTTCATGCAGTATGTTCATCCATTGCTGACAGGAACTGTTGTCTTCCGATCTTCCTGTAGGAATGTACGGTGTGCCAAAAAGTCCAAAACTTCCGGACTTGGCCTGTCAGGTTCTCAATGGAAGAGCTTAGCCCCAGCAGCAACCGCAAAGCTCACTCCAACATCTCAGAGTCAGGCAAATCACTCCTGTGTGATCAGAGATGACTCCTCATCTGTGTGTGGAGTTCAGTGTCCCACCAGTGCGTAGGTTAGACGCTTACGCGTTTCACTTGTTGCCAAGCTTTTTCAGAGCATGCGCAGTACCCGCAGCTGTATGCTTAAATAGCCGAGCAGCTAATGCTCGGTATACATTAATTATAGGTAACACCTGGGCACTGCAGACTAACCTAAATTCACATTCACCACTGGTGCAATCACACAAATACATGCAACTATGCTGTAGATCCAGATAGAGCACAAACAACAATTACTAATAGGTTCCTAAGGTTACTACAATTTTAATCTTATCGGCCCATGTATGGCTCAGAGATAGACCCGATGGGAACTGTAAAATGAGAGGGGTAAAGCCAAGGAGGAGTAAAGGGGAAAGTTTATGGCTACTATAGTTTGGATTTTGTATCTATGTATTATTATTATGGTAGAAGAGCGCTGATATTAAGCTGTCAGCAGCCGATTGCCATTAAGTAGTGTCGATCCTAGTGTGCATCACCATGAAAAGATGTGGATTCTCAATAGGGAAATTTAATTTCCTGGGTGTAGACAGTCCATACTATCAAATGTAATTTACAGACAAATTATTGCTCCAAAAAAGGGGACAGATTGAACTCATTGTTCAATCCGGAGGGCTGCATACTATTTAAATAAAAAATCCACATCTTCTCCTTCTGATACAATATCCTATCAAAGTCTCCACGTCTATGGGGTAAATTGAGCCTATAGATGCCCTTACACTTGAGGCCATTTGGTTTCCCACCATGTTTTTCAAGAAAATGCAGGGACAGGGGCCGATCGTCTTCCTTATTAAGGATACTCTGGATGTGTTCACCAGCTCTGATTCTTAGTTCTCTTTTGGTTTTACCAACATAAATAAGGCCACACGGGCAAGTTAACATATAGATTACCCGTGTGGTTGTACAGTTTATAAAACTGTTGATTCTAAACTGTCTTTTACCATCAGAGCTGGTGAACACGTCCGTCCTATCTACATATCTACACATATGACATCTACCGCAAGGGTACATGCCCTTAAGGGGTGGGAGGTCGGTTAACCAGTTACGTTTTTTAGGTCTATTGTACTCTGAATGTACCAAACGGTCCCTCAAATTGGTGGCTCTATGAGCTGTGAGCAATGGTCTGTTGCAAAATTTCCCAAGATGGGGGCCTCAGATAAAATGTGCCAATGACGACCCAACACATCCCTAATTTGATCCCACTGTGCGCCAAACTTGGTAATGACCCTTATAGGAGACTGATTTGAAGTTTTTCCTTTTTTTCTGTCAGTATAATTTGTCAATAGGGACTGTCTATTTGTATGTAGGGCTTTTTTTTTGGCACGTCTGATACATGTATGTGAGTAGCCCCGGTCACGAAATCTCCCATAGAGATCATGTATCTCTCTGTGAAAGTCATCTTCTTCCGAGCAGTTCCTTCTTGCACGAAGGAACTGGCCCACTGGAATTCCCTGTTTTAAGGGATTAGGGTGATGGCTTGATGTCAATAACAATGTATTGGCTGCCGTGTCCTTTCTAAATGTTTTAGTGTGTAATTTGCCATGTTTGATGTACACAGTGAGGTCTAGGAATGAAAGTCTATTGGCATCATATGTATATGTTAATCTGATGTTTCGGTCATTTTTATTAAGTTCATCGATGAATAGTACCAGGTCGGCCGATGGGCCATCCCAAAGCATGATCACATCATCGATGTACCTCAGCCACAGACGACAGTGGCTGAGGTACATCGACGAGGGATACACGCATTCGAGTTCCCACAATCCCAAGTGCAAACAGGCTTATGAGGGGGCCCATGGAGCACCCATCGAAGTACCCCTAATTTGCTTATAGTATATTCCTAGAAACTGGAAGTAGTTATTCTCCAGCATAAACTGAAGAAGATCAACGATAAATTCGTTTTGTGCCGCCAGAAGTGGAAATTTGTTATCTAGGAAAAATTGTGTTGCCCTAAGGCCCCACTTGTGCGGAATCAACGTATACAGCGACTCCACATCGACACCGACAAGTAGCACCCCCGCTGGTAAAGAAATATCATCCAATCTCCCCAGCACATCCCGTGTGTCCTGAACGAATGACGGTAGTTCATGTACTAACTCCTTAATCAGTGAGTCCACATATTTCCCGACCCTCTCAAGGGGACCCTTGACAGCCGATACTATCGGTCTCCCCTGAGGGTCGGTAATGGACTTATGGAGTTTAGGGATAGTATATAGAGTAGGAGTATTGAACTCATATACACTGAGATATTTGCATTCTTTGGTGACGATAAGGCCTGCCTCTTGGGCCAGCTGAAGCTTGAAATTGAGATTTGATACCATTTGGGGAAAGGGGTTCTGGTGTAACCTCAGATAAGTGGTCTCATCTCGGAGGAGACGCATAGTTTGTTCCTCATACATAGTGTGAGACATGAGGACCGTGTTACCTCCTTTATCACTTGCTTTAATAATTACTGGGGCTGGGTGACTCATCTGGCAGCTCTCTCTGGCACTTCCCCCTGGTCTTGAAGTTGGTAGAAACTTCCAGAACTGGAGGGTGGGAGTAAGGAGGGGTTGCCATGCATATTTTTAACCAATTCCCAGCAAAAAAGGGTCTGGAAGGGGACAGGCCACTTCATAAGAACGTATGAGTCATGCCAGCAGGGGCATTCGGGTTGAAGATGCAGATGGAGTGCTAAGGAGGCTGTCAGAGGCCCTTGCAGGGTGCCCCCTAGTCTGGTGGGGGACCGAAGGCTAGGGCTCTGGTGCTGGAAGATTCCCCTTACAACACAGAGGAAAACCTCCCTAGAAGGATGGGATCAAGTGAGAGGACAGCAGGAGCAGGTCAGCACGTCCAGGAGACCTCCTGAGGAGTCAGCCAGGTGGGCTGGTAAGTGTTCAGTCTGGGAGGACTGTGGAGAGAGTGTCAGTCTGGATGACTGTGAAGAAGTTGGCCAGGAGGGCTAGTGAAAAGGGCAGCTGCAGCCAGGCAGGTTGGAAGAGACTTTTCTCTGACTCTAAGGCCCCTTTCACACTGGGGCGGTGGAGGCGTCGGCGGTAAAAGGCCGCTATTTTTAGCGGCACTTTACCATCATTTTAGCAGCGGTATTTGGCTGCTATCGGGAAATCGAAAAAGGGTTAAAACCACCCGCTCCAGTGTGAAAGCCCTCGGGCTTTCACACAGGAGACACAGCAGCGGCAGTTTCAGGTCGGTTTGCAGGCGCTATTTTTAGTGCAATAGCGACTGCAAACTACCCCAGTGTGAAAGGGGCCTAAGTGCCTGTGGGAATTTGGTGTGCCTGGCTGTGCAGGGTGGGGGATCCCATTTTTCTTGCAGTTCCTTAGGGGGTGCACTACATTTCTTTTGGGGTTATATTTGTTTCTACTTTATGTCGATAGGTCTTTTTTAAGTTTGGGATGCAAAATGTACAGCAATCACTTGTTGCTGGCTATCTGTTCTTGGAGCTGCCTTTTGTGTGCAGTGCGCCACTGCATCACTTGGCTTGAAAAAACTAAAGAGCAGCAACTGTGTGCACCTAAACCAACTCATATTCTACAAATCCATATAAGAAAAATAAAAGTATACGTCAGCTCAGCTTATTCTCCCTGATTAAAACTATACTTGTAGTAAAACATCTGCCTGTGCCCTGCATCTCTAGTATATTATGGACTACTCTTGCTCATCAAAACTGCCATGCCAGTGCCACATTTTTACACTACTCTATGATCTGCGGTTTCCTAATTCTTATAGAAAATACCTGTGCTAGCACTTGCCATTTTTACATGGTTAAATGATCTGTGGTCTTTTAATTCCTAAAAGGACTTTGATAGAAATTATCAATGAGAACAGGTACTGCCTCAGTTAACCGCTGGGTAATTTCTATCTGCCATTCAAAGCAGGCCTAATGCCGACTGAAGAAAAATTAGGTGTCACTGCTAAAACAAAATACCTGTAAAATAAAAAATGTAATCTATAGTCAAATGTCAAATATGCCCTGCCAGAGTAAGCTGTCCTTTAAAACCATTCTGTTCCGTTATACCACATACAGCTTTAAAGCATTCCCCAGTGTAATTCTGTAATTTGAAGTAGAATTCCAGGTTATACCTAAATAAGCTTGAAAATGCACCCTCCCCTCCGCCTATCACCTATGCTGACTATCCTGTGTAAGAAAGCTGTATATACTTACCTATTATCAGACCGATCCAGTTCGACCACATATTTTGCTCTGTGTCAGCCAGTGGTGACTGCAGGGAAGAGGAGAGGGTGCTCAACAATAGCTGGAATGCCATGGAACGGTGACATACCTCATAGGCTCCTATGGACCATCTGTTTTTGCCACTCCCTCTTCTCCCCTGCAGCTGCTGCTGACTGACACAGGGAAGCTGGCTCACATGACTGGACCAGAGAAAGCTAAAATAGGTAAGCTAATGCATCTTACTTACACAGGTTAGTCAGCATGAGTGTTAGGAGGGGGGAAGGAGCATTTTTAGGATTAGTTAATTAAAGCCTGGAATTCCACTTTACCCACCTCAATACCAGACACTTTCACCCCCTTCCTGTCTGAGCCATTTTTAAGTTTTCAGCGCTGTCACACTTTGAATGGCAACTACTCATGTCATGTCATGCAACACTGTATCCAAATTAAGTTTTTATCATTTTTGTGACAGACAGAGCTTTTTTTAGGTTTTATTTAATCACCACTGGGTTTTTATTTTTTGTGAAAACATTTTGCAAATAAATCTTTTTTCTTCATATAGTACATATAATTGAAAATTGATAAATCCTGATGTACTTACTGTCCCTAAAATAGCCCCAAATGACCCCTTTTGGGAAAGTAGACACCCTGGGGGACTTATTAAGAGTCATGGTAAATTTATTGAAGATGTAATTTTTTTTTCCCTCACAAAATTGTAATTTTAACATGGTATTTCTCACAAACAGCATTTTGCTACTCCTTCCGAGTATGGGGTTACCACATATGTGAGACTTTTTCACAACCTAGCCACATAGAGGGGCCCAAAATCCAAGAAGCAGACCTTGTACTTTCAAAGAGCATAAATTACTTACCTAATTTCCTGACTACCTATCACATTTTTGAAGGCCTTTGAATTGTCTAGGCAGCAGGCATAGACATGGCCAGCATATCCAAATTATTGGTCCAGAAAGCAGGGAGAAACATGGTCCATAAACAGGCCAGGGTCAGTATAGGCAGTAGGCAGAGGCATGGTTGATAAACAGGCCAGGGTCGTATAGGTGGCAGGCAGAGGCATGGTCGATTAACAGGCCAGAGTCAGGCGGCAGCAGGTAGAAACATCAGGCTTAAGGTCTCGGTCAGATAAGACCTGGACACAGGAGTAGAGACTTCTTCCCACTCAAAGCTCTTTGAAGTCTCTGGACTCCAGACCCTGATTCAGGAATTACAAAACTAAGAGAAAACTAAAAACATTTTTTTTTCCCACTCTGAACACTACTCTGAAGCTCCTCACATATTTGAGACCCCTGCGTTATCTTGAATCCCACTACCACAGTGGCAGGGTAAACGATCAGGCCAGAGGTCAGTTTAGGTGAAAGACAAAAACGTGTGTAATAAACAATGGGAGCAGCGGGCAGAGGCATGATCGATTAACTAGCAAGAGTCAATTCCGGTGGCAGGCAGAGGCATGATCAGTATGAAGGCAAATGGTCAGCACTTTAGATGGACAGATTGGCTTTAGCCACCGGGAATGTGTGTAAAACCTCCTGTTGTCAGGTCCGATCAACGTACAGACATGGCAGCGAAATGGTTAATGATGCAGGTGTGTGCTGGGTTCATATTAGAGCCAGGATTAGTACTCCACCCTCCTGGGAGTCAGTGTGTGTGTGTGTGGGTGAAAGAGAGAAGAGAGATGCATGTCTGCACCGAGGCCTGAGCCTGAGAGAAAGACAGAGCAACAGGGAGCTGCAGGAAATGGAAAGTGACAAGCTGACAGAGGTACAGTCTGTGCACGAACACTTGGATGTGTGTTTGATGAGCAGGAAGACCAAGTCATTAGGCTTGAGAGGCAGGACTGCCAAAGTGAGTAAGCCACGAGGCTGAAATATTTTTGTTGTGCAAGTTACAATGATGGTAGACACCCATGCGTGGGCAACTTTTGTTTAACTTTTCTTTGCTGTTTTAAATAAAAGTGGGCAGAAAAAGCCCTGAAAGAGTTGCTGAAGTGGACTGGACTCAATATTATGTACTACCATGGAGTTAAACAACCCCCAAGTTGTCACAATGGGCATATTATGAATAGGATAGGTGGACCAGTAAGCATATACTTATTTTTTTTGTGAGCCCTATATTTGGGGTAAGGCCAAAAACAGATTTTTAATTCCTCCACTGTGACAGGTCTCCATTCAAATGTACAAATTTGGGTTACTGGTGATGTTTTGTTGGGCATAAAGGGTGCACTGGTCCACAATTAAACAGATTAAATCGCCAATAAAAAATACATTTAAAAAATCAATTGGTGAAAAGTTTTCTGTGTTGGCTTGAACACCTGGCTGAGTGTTAAAATACTAACTGATCCTGAGTCAGATGGAAGCCATGCCGGGTTTGCAAGTGACTCTGGGAAACTGGTATGGGCTCTAACCCTTTGTGCCTGATGTGACACCCCACTAGTACCTGGCCTTTCATCCAAGGGTACTGCTCTCCTGGTGCTCACCACTGCACTACTGGTGGTTGCCTAATCCTCTCTAGAATGCCTCATCCTTTTTTGCAGGCACCCTTTCCTCCTCTTCTGATTTGTTCACTGATCCACTCTCCATTGGTTCATACTCAGTATCAGAATCAGACAGCTCCCTGCTTCTCTCATCTGTAATACTAAGGATTTGAAATGCCCTCTCATAGGTGTAGATTTTTTTTTTTTGGACATGGTGTATGCTGGCTCTGGTGACACTTTACTGCTGTCATGGTGACACTGGGACAGATGTGGCTGATCCGAGCACTCATGAGGCTGCACTGATGATCAGGGCACTGATGGGCAGTGATGAGGCTACATTAATGGCCAGGGCAGTGATGAGGCTGAACTGATGATTAGGGCACTGATGAGGCTGCAATAATGATCAGGGCAGTGATGAGGCTGCACTGATGGGCACTGATGAGGCTGCAACGATGATCAGGACACTGAAGTGTGGCACTGTAAAACATTGTAAAAGCACTGGGAAGTCAAAACTCACTGCTCCCCTCCCCTCACTCACGGTCTCTGTGTGAGGAAAGGACAGTCGTTAACTGCAAGAACCAGCTTTGTTTACATCTGCGATTGCGTGTGATTGGACACATTGAACATGTGGTGAAGGGCAGCAGTGACATCTGCTGTGTCCAAGGCACACAGAGGTCACAGAGTTTCCGATGCACACCCCAGGGGGGTGCGTACATGGGAGTATGTCCAGGAAAGTGCTTCCAAAATTAGATAACCGCTAGGGATGGGCTGAATGACCCCCTGTTCGGTTCACACTAGAACTTTCAAACATTGGGAAAGTTCGGAACTGAATAACGAACCCCATTGAAGTCCCAACCCAAACGTGAAAAATCAAAAGTGCCCATTTTGAAGGCTTATATGCAATTAATTGGGCATACAATGGTTATTGGGGTCCAGGTACTGCCCCGGGGGACATATATCAATGAAAAAAAGTTTGTAAAAATTTCATTTTTAAATGAGCAGTGATTTATTGATGCTTAAAGTGAAAGTATAAAAATGAAAAATTCCTTTCAATTTAGTGCCTGGAGGTCCCCTTAGTCCATCTGTAAAGAGTCACATCTGTACTGTGTATAGAAAATTATTGAGAAAGAGAGCCAACTTATAGTCAATGACTTGAACCTATAGCCATATCCCTAAATAGAGAAAGAAAAACAAAGGAGATGCCCCCTGGGACTTTATAGGCATAGGTTAAAAACCAGAAAGATGCATAAAGAAGTAAAATAAAAAGTATACATTTTATTGATAACAAACATCTAACAATAGACGAGAATATCACATTTACTATACATAAATGGTAATCATATAAGGAAAATATACAGCTAAACGCTATGACTCTTAATCTCACAGTAAGATGCCATAACCGCAAAGGAAAATACCAGCATGTTTCGGAGTATACATTCAATTCCTTCTAAGAAAAAGCTGTGACATCTGGTAATACAATAACAAGGTATCAGAAAAAATATGGTATATAGAAAGAAAAAACAAGCATGACAAATAGCAAACATAACATCACTGGGAAATGGCATTTTTGTCTGAAAAATACTCACATGGTGGCTACCATTGACAGATATAAAAACACAACGTGTACTGTATATAGAAGCTGCTGCAGCAATAACTGCATTTATAAAGCCCAAAAAATGACATTTTCCCGCAAGCTTTCTTTATTTTGTAAGCAACGGTGAGCCAGTCTGTATGATGAGGCCACAATGTAGTGAACGAGGAACAAGATTAGAGATTTTTTTGATAAATTCTGGTGTCTCTACCACAGACTTTGGATTTCTACTTCTGTAACGGGATTCCACATCCCAAAAACACTTAATCGGGCCAACGTATTCTATGATTAGTAACAAAACCTCCAGAAGCACTGAATGCCCATTCGGAACGCACGCTGGATGCAGGGAAGCCCAGCAGCTCAATAGCATACTGGGTCAGTTCTGGCCAGTGGTCTATTCACATGACCCAATAAGCCAGTGGATCGTCAACTGGAAACCTCTCCATCTCTGTTTTCGCCCCTAGATAATTGTTCACCATGTGGTGCAGACGCTGCTGATAGCATGTGGAAGCTGACAGCCCTGGGTGGCGAGGACTAAAAAAATTCAGGAATGCATCACTTCTTCCTTCTCCCCCGCTCCCCTCTTGACCAACAGAAGCCTCAAAACTACATTTTCTATGACACTGTAACCTACCAGTGTCTGGAAAAGCATTCAATACACTTCTCTTTAAGGTGTCCTCAAGAGATTTCATCTTCTGCACTCTCTGTGGGGACAGGATGAATTCTGGACTTTCCCCTATAACGGTGGTCAAGGAGGGTTGCCAACTGTCAGAAACCATGAAATCAGACCGAGACAGAAGTACATTTATATCACACTCGTTTAATAATAAAAGTAAAAAGAACAAAGGCCTTGATGGACTCCGGAGACCAACTCTTTGGGTTACCGTCCTTTCTGGTCATATCAGTCAGGGGCTTGACCAGAGACGAGAAGTTACGTATAAACTTCCGATAATAGTTGGTAAAGCTCAGGAAACACTGCAGAGGACATAAACCCATGGGTCGGGGCCACTGTAAGACTGCCGAAAGTTTCTCTGGGTCCATCGAAAAACCAGCAGTGGAAATTACATAGCCCAGGAGTTTAACCTGTTCACGATAGAACTCGCACTTCTCCAGTTTACATTAGAGATTGTTCTCTCTTAGTTTCTGAAGCACACGACAGACATCTGTGTGGTGGCTCTCCAGGGACTTGGGAAATATGAGGATATCATCGAGATAAACCACCACACAAAACTGCAACAAATTTCGCAGGACATCATTAATAAATTCCTGCAAAACTGCCGGGGTATTACAAAGGCCAAAAGGCATTACGAGGTACTCATACTGGCCTGTTCTGGTATTAAATGCAGTTTTCCACTCGTCGACCTCCTTAATTCTCACAAGCTTGTATGCCCCTCTAAAATCAAGCTTCATGAAAACCGTTGCTCCCTTGAGGCGGTCAAACCACTCCGTAATCAATGGAATTGGATAGGCATTCTTAATCGTGAAACGATTGAGACCCCTATAATCAATACAAGGTCTCAGTTCACCACTCTTCTGCTTCACAAAGAAGAAACCAGCACCAGTAGGAGATGAGGATTTGCGGATGAAACCTCAAGAAAGTGCGTCTGCAACATACTCCTCCATGGCCTTATCCTCCAAGACCGACAAAGGGTAAACCCAGCCATGAGGGGGTATGGCCCCAGGTTGAAGGTCGATTGCGCAATCATATGGCCGGTGTGGAGGCAAACTACTGGCTTGAACTTTGTCAAACACTTTGCTAAAATCGCAGTACTCCTCCGGCAGGGAGGAGTAAAGAGGTGCACCGAACCTGGCTAGCTTCTGGAAGCACGTCTCACTGCATTGTGGTGACCAGGAGAGAACCTCAGAGCCAATCAAAAGAGGGGTTGTGCCACTGTAAGCAAGGATAACCAATAACCAGCGGAAACCTGGGTGAGGAAATAACTTGGAATTGGATTATCTCATGGTGAAGAGCCCCTACGGCCATGGACAACGAAACTGTCTCATGAGTCACGTGGGCAGGCTGTAGAGGTCTCCCATCAAGAGCCTCAATGGCAAGTGGAGTGTCATGCAGCTGCAGCGGAATCGAGTGCTTCGATACAAAGACAGCATCAATGAACAGGCCTGCAGCCCCAGAGTTGATTAGAGCCTGCATCTCGATGGATGACTCAGCCCAAGAAAGGGTAACTGAAACCAGGGGCTTATCCTTCTGGATAACTGGGGATAACACAACGCCACCTAAGGTCTGTCCGTGACAGGACCTCAAGGTTCGGGCGTTCACTGGACGGGTAGGACAAGACTTCAAAAAGTGACCTACCTGGCCACAATAAAGGCACAATCTCTCCCTCCTCCTAAAGGTTCTCTCATCCGCAGAGAGATGCATGAAACCCAAGTGCATGGGTTCGCCTTCACTGACCGACTCAGTACCAGGAGGCATGGGAGGTATGGGAGGCACGGGAGGGACTGCAAAGCTCGGAGACAAACGTACAGGAGGCTTCTGCAAGCGCTCCTTAAAAGAGATTCTTTCTCTGAGTCTGGAGTCAATGAGGATGGCAAACGTGATCAACTTCTCCAGCTCAGTGGGTATATCTCGGGCTGCTATCTCATCCTTGATGGTATCCGAGAGACCATGAGAAAAAACAACCACAAGGGCCTCATTGTTACACACAACCTCTGCTGCCAGAGTACGGAATTCAATGGCGTAGTCGGCAACAGTTCTCGTACGCTGTTCGATGGACATGAGGCACTTGGTAGCAGAAGCAGAACGTGCGGGAACATCATATACCCTTTAAACGAAGCCACAGACTCAGGGTAGCTCAAGAAAACAGGTTTATGCATCTCCCATAGAGGGTTTGCCCAGGCCAAGGCTCTGCCAGAAAGCAAAGATATCACCTACTTTGCTTCTGTCCGTGGGAAACGCCTGGGGCAGCATCCATCTCAAAGTATATCTCAACCTGGTGGGGAAACCCTCTGCATTGGACTAGATTGCCCCTAAATCGCTGGGGAAGAAGAGCAGAACCAGACATACTGCTTATAGAGGTAACACTCGAGGCGGGTGCCTGCACAGAGACTGGCGCAGCAGCAGGGTCGGCCTGCAACATAGGTTGTACTGGGGCAGCCATAGTGGGAGATTCCAGGTGAGCCGTGCGACTCAGGAACGTTTGTAACGCCATGGCGAACTGATCCATGTGGTGATCCAGGTCATTCAATCTGGAAGAAATATTACCAACATGTGAATTGACTGCATCTTCTGAATTCATGGCCTTCGCCTACTGTCAGAAACCATGAAATCAGACCGAGACAGAAGTACAGTTAAATCACACTTGTTTAATAATAAAAGTAAATAGAACAAACGTAGTCAAAACATAGCCAGAGTTCAGTAACCGGGATGGATAGTCAGCCAAGCCAGAAGTCAGGGATCAAAGTAGTGGAACAGCAAGCAGGATCTGGAGCTAGAAGGGATGTCAGCAAAGCCAGTCTTTAAACAGGAACGCATCTTGTGATGTTGACCAAGGCGAAGGCAGAGACCCTCTGGACTGGACAGCTTAAGTAGGCAGGACTGGCAAGCAGGATATGAACAACAGCTGAGTAACTGTGGAGAGAGATGGGAGCTGGCAATTGGCCGACAGTGGAGCGGCTAGCTCAGAGAAGGAAGGGCTGAGCCCAGCCCTGACACCAACCAATAGTGATCCTTTTCCTTTACGCCACGTGTTCTTGGGTCCTTTTGCAGGCTTTGAAGCCTAAGGGAGCCCATGCACCGCAAATTTGTGGAAGCATGAGAAGCAGTGTCAGGAGCCAGGGAGCGTCTCCGCTCGCCGGGCTCCGGTGCGCATGCGCACGGGACGAGCGCTTCGCCGCACACCCATCCGCGGCCTGATGGTGCGGCCTGTGTTTCCTAGTACCTTTGCCTGATCTGTGTACCGAACCTCTGCTAGCCTGATTAACCTCTACTCTCCCGGATTGTCCCTAAGTACCTTTGCCTGATCTGTGTACCAAACCTCTGCTGACTGTTAACCACTACTCTCCCGGATTGTCCCTTGTACTTCTGCCTGATCTGTGTACCGAACTCTGGCCTGTTTAACCACTACTCTGCTGGACAATCCTATCTATAACCTGCCTGATCTGTGTACCAAACCCTTGGCCTGTTTAACTACTACTCTGCTGGACAATCCTATCTATAACCTGCCTGATCTGTGTACCAAACCCTTGGCCTGTTTAACTACTACTCTGCTGGACTGTCTTGATTTAACCTGCCAGATCCGTGCACCGAACCCTGGCCTGCTTAACCACCGCGCTGCTGGATCTTGTGACACCCTGATTATTACCTGCCTGTTCCCTAACCTCTGCTTGTGTTTCCAGCCCTGCTCCCGGCGGATCCCAGGACACCCGCTTCCAGCTTCTGAACCTACTATCCTTCCGGAAGCCCGTGCCTCCGCGTGCCCTCAGCCTCCTGTACCCATTTCGGGGGTCTGGGTGCGCGTGGTCGTAAGGGCGAGCCGCTTTCGGCATCTCGGCCTCGGTGAGTACTTGCCCGTGACAGTACAAACCAGCCAGATGTCTGAGGCCGACAGAGCGCGCTCTCCTCTGGAGATCCTGTGCCAACAAGTATCTACCCTCGCGGACTCCGTACAGAAGTTACAAGAAGGTTATACACAAATTGATAACCGTCTGCAGCAGATCACCGGGTTACTACCCTCCGCAGCCGCAGCTCCTGCACCCAGCAGTGGGGGTCCGCTTCCCCAAGCTCCGGCCAACCCCACTGTGGTCATGGCTCTTCCTGAGCCCAGGGTCCCTACACCTGAACGGTTCTCGGGAGACCGCAAGAAGTTTAGGGCTTTTAAAAACGCATGTTCCCTCTACTTCGCCCTACAGCCAAGAACCTTCTCCTCAGAAATCAAGGTGGGGTTTGCCATTTCCCTGCTATCCGAAGAACCCCAGGCTTGGGCCCACAGCCTGATGGAACAGAGCAGCCCTGCCCTGAACACTATCGAGGCCTTCTTTGAGAGCATGACCCAGCTCTATGATGATCCGCAACGCATGGCCACCGCCGAAGCTATCTTGCACCATTTGTCCCAAGGAAGAAGACCTATTGAGGACTATACAGTAGAGTTCCGTAAGTGGGCGGCCGACACCAACTGGAATGAGCCGGCCCTGCGTTATCAATACCATCAAGGCTTGTCTGAATTACTCAAAGATGAGTTAGCTAGGATGGAGACCCCTGCTTCCCTAGAGGAACTCATTCAAGCAGCTACTAAACTCGATCGGCGTCTTCGGGAGCGGCGCTCAGAACGGTTTCAGCTGCCTCGCCCTGCCTGGGCGTCGCCAAGACCTCACTCTACGGTACCCTCAACTTCATCTTCAGTTACCATTGCATCGGTCCCTGAGGTCGAACCAATGCAGCTCGGCTTGGTCCGAAGTCCGTTGACCTCCGAGGAGAAGCAGCGCAGGCGGCAGTCTAACCTTTGCCTCTACTGCGGAGGAACCGGACACTTCCTGCGCAGCTGTCCGATCAGGCCTAGTAAGTTTCCTCAGTCAAACATATTGAACTTTCCTAACAATAACATTCCCAAGGCTTATGTGATGTTGTTTGTTTCTCTGCAGCTTCCGGAAAGGGAGACTCGCCTGCAGGCCATCGTTGATTCCGGGGCCTGCAGTTGTTTCATAGATTCCACCTTGGCACACAGATTGAAGATCCCTCTACAAACCAAAGAGCAGAATCTACAAATACATCTGGCCGACGGATCCCTTCCTTGCTCTGGTCCCATCACCCAGGAGACCCAACCTATTTCAGTAGTCACAGACTCCGGCCACCGGGAGTTCTTACGGCTTGACCTAATTCGTTCACCAATCTTTCCCATCATACTTGGCTTACCATGGTTACAAGCTCACGATCCACTAATCAAATGGAGCACCAAGTCAGTATCCTTCTCTTCTCAGTATTGCTCTCAACACTGCCTGCTCCCGGATTCCAAGGTTTGCGCCACAATGGCGGTACCGCCAAACAACCTCCAACACGTCCCCTCCGAGTATCTCGAGTTTCAAGAGGTTTTCAGTAAACAAATGGCTGACCGCCTACCACCTCACAGGGCCTACGACTGTCCAATTGACCTTCTTCCTGGTTCCGAGATTCCATTTGGCCGGATATTTCCCCTTTCTGAAACCGAGCTGGAGGCTCTAAAGCAGTACATAGACGAAAATCTTGAGAAAGGTTTCATCCGCCCTTCATCCTCACCCGCCGGAGCGGGTATCTTTTTCGTTGGGAAGAAAGATGGTACCCTAAGACCCTGCGTAGACTATCGACAACTTAACAACATCACAATTAAGAACCGGTACCCGTTGCCGCTCATTCCTGAGTTATTCCAGAGGTTCCGATCGGCCAAGGTGTTCTCTAAACTCGACCTCCGAGGGGCCTACAATCTCGTCAGGATCAGGGCTGGAGACGAATGGAAGACGGCCTTTAGATCCAGATTCGGTCACTTTGAATATTTAGTGATGCCATTCGGCCTCTGCAACGCTCCAGCCACCTTCCAACATCTAGTGAACGACATATTTCGACAATATCTAGATGACTTCCTTGTGGTATATCTGGACGATATCCTCATCTTTTCCCCCACGCTAGAGATGCACAGGAGGCACGTTAAAACGGTTCTTGCTATTCTTCTGCAACACAAGCTATACTTGAAAGCCGAAAAGTGTGAGTTTGAGAGATCAACCATACAATTCTTGGGATTCATACTCTCCACCAATGGGGTTGCAATGGACCCCTAAAAGATTCAGGCAATTCAGGAGTGGCCAGCTCCATCTAATAAAAAAGGAGTACAGAGGTTTATAGGATTCGCCAATTTCTATCGGAAATTTGTCGTGGGATTCTCGGCCATTGTGGCACCTATTACCCAACTAACTCGGCAGCATCATTCTTTCCAGTGGTCCGCAGCTGCTCAAGAGGCTTTCCTTAAGTTAAAAGAACTATTCAGTTCCGCTCCAATCCTCTGCAATCCTGACCCGACTCAACCCTTCGTACTGGAGGTAGACGCATCGGAAATCGCAACCGGAGCAATTCTTTCCCAGAGACAGGGACCAAAGGCCATCCTACATCCAGTAGCTTTCGCTTCTCGGAGACTCAGCCCACCGGAACTCAATTACGACGTGGGTGACAGAGAGCTGTTGGCTATAAAGTTTGCTTTGGAGGAATGGAGGTATCTGCTGGAGGGGGCAGTTCATCCGGTGATGATCTTTACGGATCACAAAAATCTCGAGTACCTCAGAACAGCAAGACGGTTAAAACCCCGCCAAGCCCGTTGGGCCCTATTCTTCTCTCGCTTTAATTTCCACATAGCATACAGACCTGGGGCAAAGAACGGGAAGGCTGATGCCCTTTCACGGATGTTTTCCGCAGATTCCCAAATACCAACACCCAGCACGATCCTCTCTCCTCAAAATTTCCTCGGACTAACTCAAGCAGACTTAATATCCTCCATCAAATCTTCATCAGGCGCATGTACGGAACCAGCTGTGCATTCCCTGAAAAGATATGAAGATCTTTTCTGGATTAAAGGAAAAATATTTGTACCACAAGTGACTCGGCCCTTAGCCCTTCAGATGTGTCATGATCACAAGATGGCAGGACATTTTGGGAATAAGAAGACGGCTGAACTCCTTTCTCGTTCTTTTTGGTGGCCAGGATGGAGAAGGGATTGTAGGGAATATGTGGCATCCTGTCCCCTGTGCCAGAGAAACAAGGGCCAAAACACCAAATCCTGGGGTCTGCTCAGACCTTTGCCCATTCCGGAACGACCATGGGCTGATGTGTTCATGGACTTCATCGTTGACCTACCCAACTCAGAGAGTTTCTCCACCATCCTTGTTGTTGTCGACCGCCTTTCCAAAATGGCCCACTTTCTGCCCATGAGGGGTACTCCCTCTGCCGTAGACACGGCCAACATCTTTCTAAAGGAGGTTGTTAGGCTCCATGGGATACCAAGGAGCATCGTGTCGGACAGAGGCGTCCAGTTCACGTCCAAATTCTGGAGGGAACTATGCAAGGCTTTGGGTATCAACATTTGTCTTTCTTCAGCTTATCATCCCCAAAGCAATGGCCAGACAGAGAGGACCAATCAGACGCTAGAGCAGTACCTCCGATGCTTCTGCTCGGGTTCTCAGGATGATTGGGCGAGCCTCCTCCCCTACGCTGAATTTGCGTACAATAACTCTATCCATGCCTCCACCAACCAGACTCCTTTCTGGACCAATTGCGGGTTCCATCCCACATCCTTCGCTAACAACATCCCCGAAACGGCAGTTCCTGCAGTCCAGGATAGGATAACTTCGTTACAATCCAACTTTCAAAAAATTCAAGACACATTACGCAGAACCCAGGAGGACTACAAGAAACAGTACGACCGGGGCAGAAAAGCGAACCCAAAATTTGACATAGGAGACGAGGTCTGGCTGTCCACCGTTAATCTGAGATTACCGCTGCCATCTCGAAAGCTCGGGCCTAAAATCATTGGGCCTTTTCAAGTCAGGAGGATTATCAACCCTGTGGCTGTGGAACTGACATTTCCCAAGACATATCGGATTCACCCCGTTTTCCACGTGTCGCTATTGAAGCCTGTGGTACCCAGCCCTTTTCCAGGAAGAAAAGAACCTCCTCCTCCGCCAGTCAGAATCGATGGCGAGAATGAATTCGAAGTGGAATCCATTCTTGGTTGCCGGAAGAGGGGCAGACAGTTACAGTACCTGATTCAATGGAAGGGGTACCCCCCCGAAGATAATTCCTGGGAGCCCGCCAGGAATCTGCACGCTCCACAGTTAATTCGAGCGTTTCATCAAGATCATCCGGAACTTATGGCCAGCCTAGGCGTCCAGTGTCCGCCCTTAGGAGGGGGGCACTGTCAGGAGCCAGGGAGCGTCTCCGCTCGCCGGGCTCCGGTGCGCATGCGCACGGGACGAGCGCTTCGCCGCACACCCGTCCGCGGCCTGATGGTGCGGCGCGCGCGGGTGCACGGCGGTCCCCGTGTGCGCGCCGTAGCCCGTGCGGGTGCCCGGTAGCGCGTCACACTGACGCGCTCGCCGGGCAGGGGGGCTATATCTGACGGCTCCAGCACCCAGTCGGGTTGCTGGTTTGTCGTCAGCTCTCCCCAGTTCTCTGAGCCTGTGTTTCCTAGTACCTTTGCCTGATCTGTGTACCGAACCTCTGCTAGCCTGATTAACCTCTACTCTCCCGGATTGTCCCTAAGTACCTTTGCCTGATCTGTGTACCAAACCTCTGCTGACTGTTAACCACTACTCTCCCGGATTGTCCCTTGTACTTCTGCCTGATCTGTGTACCGAACTCTGGCCTGTTTAACCACTACTCTGCTGGACAATCCTATCTATAACCTGCCTGATCTGTGTACCAAACCCTTGGCCTGTTTAACTACTACTCTGCTGGACAATCCTATCTATAACCTGCCTAATCTGTGTACCAAACCCTTGGCCTGTTTAACTACTACTCTGCTGGACTGTCTTGATTTAACCTGCCAGATCCGTGCACCGAACCCTGGCCTGCTTAACCACCGCGCTGCTGGATCTTGTGACACCCTGATTATTACCTGCCTGTTCCCTAACCTCTGCTTGTGTTTCCAGCCCTGCTCCCGGCGGATCCCAGGACACCCGCTTCCAGCTTCTGAACCTACTATCCTTCCGGAAGCCCATGCCTCCGCGTGCCCTCAGCCTCCTGTACCCATTTCGGGGGTCTGGGTGCGCGTGGTCGTAAGGGCGAGCCGCTCTCGGCATCTCAGCCTCGGTGAGTACTTGCCCGTGACAAGCAGACTCCTCGGGGTCACTGAGGATTATAGTATCTGGAACTGCCCCCTCCCAGCCACGTACTACTCCCAAGGGTTCTGCGAATAGAAAACCATCTCTTATGCTGCGTACACACGAGCGGACTTCTCGTCCACTCTGATCATTTCGAACATGATGACGTACGACCGGACTAGAAAAGGAGGTTCAATAGCCAGTAGCCAATAGCTGCCCTTGTGTCGTTTTCAGTCCGTCAGACTAGCATGCAGAACGTTTTTTCGATAGGAATCGAGTCCGTCGGAAAGATTTGAAACATGTTCTATTTCTAAGATGAGATGAAGCCCACACATGATCGGAATCGGAATGATCGGATTCGTTCCGTCGGACTTTTTCTGCGGTCGTGTGTATGCGTATTATGCAATACCACCCCTTTTCTAAAAACATCTCTAAGATAATTAAGAAACATTGGAATCTTTTAAGAACTAGTTATCCGATGTTACAGGAATTGTGGAATCCCCCCATGTCCTCATATAGGAAAGGTAGAACAATACGGGACCGATTAATAAAATTGGACCAACCTACATCTATATCTATTAAACCAACTTTTTTAGGACAAAAAAACCTTGGATCATATCCGTGTCTGTCATGCATACAATGCAATTCCATGATAAAAGGTAGAGTCTTTGCACACCCACATAGGGGTTTCAATATCCCTATACGTGGGTATTACACCTGCCAATCATCATATGTCATACACCATTAAGTGCCCGTGCGGCTTAGTTTATGTTGGGGAAACCACACAAAAAGTAAAAGACAGGATAGCAAGACACAAATACTCTATACGTGACAAACTAACACAATTACCACTAGCTACACATTTTGTGGAATATGGACATAATGCATCACAATTAAAATACATGGTCCTAGAGGGAATAGAGAAAAATAGGAGGGGGGGAAACCGTGAAACAACTTTGAGAAAAAGAGAAGTATATTGGATACATTTTTTAAACACGATTGTTCCATATGGCTTAAATGTTGATTTGGATCTTTATTTGTTTGTTTAACAGCATTGATTTAAAAGTGACTACAAAAATGAAGAAAACATATAATTATGTCTTGAAATAGGGAGGTTTTTATATGGGTATGCTCATTTTATCTATTTATGTATTTTTCATAGGTTAATAGAACACATTTGGAGAATAAGAATGATGAGATAAGGATATCGGCCGCGAATTGTTAGATCTTGTGTCTATGGTGCACAAAAAAACACGTATCTGCATAGGTGATGAATATACTATGAATTGAATTAATTGACCATATTGTTTCCACATGTGATGTATACTACTAGTTTGTATTTAAAGGATTGATTGCAGTGAACTTGTTAGATATGCTCTGACGGATCTTAGGAAGGGCGCAAGCATACCAGCCCGAAACGTAATCCATTCATATCTGCATTATATATGATTACGTCTGAAAAGATTATACTTGCTTTGTAATTTTTCCATGTGACTATATGAAATAAAGCAACTGGGGGCAGGAGGCGGAGCCTAGCGGAGCAGACATGCATTGTTAGAGCTCCACACCGCTGAGGAGAGAAGAGAAGGACAAAGCGGAGCCTGCAGGCTCAAAAGGTATCCATTTGAACCTTTTTGCCCCAGGGAACAAACTGTGAAAGTTTGGGCAGGAAATATGGTACTGGGAGGAAACCGTGGCAGAAATAAAAATCACCTCACAAAGAGCTCACAGGCACTCACTGCAACTAAAGCAGCTCCAGTCACCTCACAAGATACAGCATCAGGGCGCTCTCACAGACAGAAAATGTCACAGCAAGACTCTCCATTTGAGTCAGATACAGAACAAATCCTCTCACAAACTTCTCCACAAGCCTCCTCAGCATCCCCAGTAATATTATTACAATTTGAAAAGATGCTTCATAAGGCTTTAAAACAAACCTCAGACCAAATAACAAACAGCCTAACCAAAGAAATAAGAGAGCTGGGAAACCGCACTGCAGCCTTAGAAATAAAAATGGATGAAATTGAAATTACAACCCAAGAAAATATAACAGAATTGAAACAATTAAAAGAAGAGAATTTAATACTTCAAACTAAGCTCGAAGATTACGAAAATAGAGCCAGACGTTCAAACTTGCGCATAAGGAGAATACCTGAAACTGTGACAGACCTGCAATCTACTATTACTGCTCTATTACAAGAACTAAAGCCAGATATCCCTATTGAACGTTTAGAACTGGACAGAGTACACAGAGCCCTCACAGCCAAAAAGAAAGACGGACCCCCACGTGATATAATCACAAAATGTCATTATTACAGAACAAAAGAACAAATACTAATTGCTGCAAGAGAAAAAAAGGAACTTAATTTTCAAGGACACAATTATCAAATTTTTGCTGACCTATCCCAACTTACTATTACTAAAAGACGATCCATGAAACCCCAACTAATGGAACTGCAACGCTACAACATTATGTATCAATGGGGCTTCCCCTTTTCAGTCAGATTTAACTACCAAGGTACAATTTACAGAAGCAGATCAGCAGATGAACTACAACAAACCCTTTTAAAATTAAATCTGACAGAACCCACAAGCAGCAACACTCCCACACGCAGAAGAATGGCGTCATCTTCACCTTCAGGCAGCACCCAGAAAATTTCAGAACAAAATGGGAATCATCATTCTCACAAAAGAGGCCGTTATGCCACATCATCCATGGACCAAGAAGATTCAATGGACTGACATCCTAATTCCTGATATCTCTTCATTTATTATACTAAGAGATGGTTCTCTATAAAAAACCTATATTTATAACTGAATGTAACTGCATTCTGATAGTCACACACTGTGTGGGATCATGTTACATTCCAGTTATATTTCTTATTACTTCTGATTCATATAGCCTTAGAATATATAAGTGAAATAAGGAAATTCTTGTTCAGTTATATATTATCAGGTAATAACAATAGATTTATTACTTTTTAGGACAAATATGTTCAATAATCCAGAAGTAATGGAAGCTTTTTCTTTCTTTTCTTAAAACAAATATATTATTACCTAACTAGTTCCTAGAATTATGTTTTTGTTTATTCTAATCTGAAGCAATACAACCTCAATTTTATGAGTTAACATATCTAAACAGTTACATATGAATAAAATATGTAATTGTTTACTCTAAAAGGGTTAAAATCCCAAAATAATTCAAACTATCTTCATCAATACCAAAGTTATTAACAGTACCTTTCTAACTGAATTATTTAGCCTAGGGCAAGACTAACCATATACAACCACCCTGGAATAAATAATTTCAACAAAAACTATATTCTGCACTCCAATTAATGAAACATCATTTTGATGTCTTTTGACATAGCACTTCTCTCCTGTAAGCGGAAGATCCGTGTACCCCCATTAGCCCTCCTCATTCTCCCAACCATATTATGTGGGAGTGTGACGAAGGCACTTATTCCCCTGAGAGAGATATTTATTCTCTTTCACGGGTAAATTGTGATTACTTGCAAAAAATAATGTATACAATGTATCATCTAATCTCATATGTTTTTTGTTTACTCTTTACTCCAGAATTCACTGGTTTCTTTTCTATCTATTCATCTCTTCAGTCCACACAGGTTGATCTGCGCAGTCAGCTCTGCATAACAAAAAGTAAGTCAAAACTATTTGATCTATTGCCATGGCACCACTGAATATACTTTCCCTGAATGTTCAGGGAATAAATGTCCCTCAAAAAAGGACCAAAGCCTTCCGTACTTTGCATAACAAGAAGGCTCACATAGTATGCCTCCAAGAAACACACTTCACCAAAGATTCTACTCCAAAATATATTTCTCCTTTTTATCAACAAATTTACACGGCTTCTGCCTGTAGAATAATTATATTAATTCGGCTTTATAATCAAGATCTGTAAGTATGCAGTCTGGGTCCCTTTTAAGCTTTGACTTTGAAAAAGCTCACTCAGCTCAGCATAAGACAAATCTTGAAATAGCTAGGTTGTGTGCATGTCATTTCTGTAACAGTTGTTCTTCATGTGCAAAGTTAATGACTAAAAGGTCAGTAGGTCAGTGGTTTCACAGATAAGAATATACTGTAGAGTATATGTCATAGACTTTATTGTAAAGATCTTTTTAAAGGTAAAAACACATATTATCCATAATATAGTTAGTTATTTGATATAGTTATTTAATTAGTTAGCTAGATTGAGTTTGTGTGAAATAATATATGTTTATATGTATCCAATTATAGTTTAATATGCATTTGTAAGGTTTGGTACAGAATTGCATTTCTGTAGCTTAAAGAATATCCATTACAAGAATTCGGCCATTTGGAAAGGTCATTCACCTTTAGTTTTTTATAAGAATCTGCTGTGTGTTACTGACAATCAAGAAGTTTAAGAGACGTGTTAGCTCATGGGAAAGAGAATATTTAGAAGAATCACGAATATGATCATTTCATTTTTAGTTCTAGCCGTATATGGCTATGGCTTTAGTCTGCTGACTAGTTGATTTGAAATAGTATAAAAACAGAGTGACACTTCACTTCAGGACGCACCACACACTTCACTACACTTCACTACACGACACAACACAACACATGTCCTATACTCACACACAGAAGGACTTCGCTACTTTTTCACACACATAAAGAAGAAGGACACACGCATCCTTACATTGAAGATGACATATTGTTTACATTAGGCCTAAATACAGCCTACCTCACAAACAGCTGCTAGAGTGGACATCTCTCTGACATAGAAAAGCACAAACGGAGCTGAGACATCTCTTGAACATTCTTGATACAAGTTTTTGTTCTTATTATTTTTGTTTTACTACATCAAGCTGTAAGAAGAATTTAACTTTGTATATTTTCAAGTTGTTGCCAAGTGTGACCAAATAAACTCACACTTTGTTTTAAGACAGCCTGGCTACTGAACTTTTGAACAAAACGCCTAAGACACTGTTGACATAACACGTGTCTGAGAGGAGAAGGTTTTTACACCCTCTCCACATTTTTACATTGGCGATTGCCAGCCAGTCCAGTTTTTTTTCCCTGCTCCTCGACAAAGGGGGGAGACTCACACATTTTCATGATTGATCAAGTCTCGGGAAAAAACGATCAAAGAACCTAGAAAGCGGCGTTTGTGTTCCATCAGACAAGGATGCAAGGTCCAAGGAACTGAGCCAGCTAAAGACGAGAAATTCTTCTAAATAAGATATGGCATCTGATAATCAAATATGGAGGAACAAGCAGCTCCAAGAAGAAACTAAGTAAACAACCTAGAAGGAGGCGTTTGCGTCAGATGTGGACAACAGTTCAATAAAAGTCGCGGGTGAGTTTTTCTATGTCTGTTTTCTCACCTCTAGCCAAAGTTTGTAACTTTGAAAAAAAAAAAAAAAAAAGGAAGACCCAGCCTACGAAGTTGATTGTCAAGGCCATTTGGACGGTATGCTTCAAGCTATGGTTGGAAATCCAAGACTTTGTGAAAACGTAACGTTACGTACGTGAAGATTTCTGCTAAGGTTAGTTCCTAAGAACTGAGACTTCACGTTATTTGAAAAAGCTACCATTGAGGTACAACAGGCAGATGTATGTAATGTATGTACTATTTGGTAAGCTAAGATGAAAGTCGGATTTTAATGTTTGAAGATGGAAAGTCCAAGAAACAGGCAAAGAAAAATCAACAGGCAAGAACACTAAAGCACACTAAAGCACACTACAGCACACAATACAAGGAACAAGGCAAAAAGCTACAAGAAAATGATTCTTCCAAGAAAAAGCAACAAACGAAAGAAGAAGCAACGAAAGAAAGAAAACGCAACAAAAGAAAGAAAAAGCAACAAACGAAAGAAAAGGCAACGAACAACAAATTTAAAGGACATTATTCATCTCTTGTTTTTTTTTAAGTGCACAAGGACTATCATACTAACAAGGGGTGAGTGTGTTTGTTTATATAAAAGGTAACATGGGATGGTTAACATCTCAAGGTTCAGAAGTATTTTCCTGTACCATCAGGAATACATGCAGTAGTAAGGTAATTAATTAATGCCAGAGTGTAAAGAAGTTATTTAATAAGGAAACTAAGTTTAATGCTGCATGTAAATGTTTATGAATATTTTAGCCCTGAACAACAGAAAATGTGTGTTATTACATGTGGTCATTTTAAAACACATATATAGGGGGCAGAAAAAAGTTTTCAGAGAAAAAAGTATTGATTAAGATTGTGGAAAGAACTGTATGAAATTGAGATTATGGAAAAAACATGGTGTTTAGTGTCTTACAAAAATCCTATAGATTTGGTTGTAGGAAATAATAAGTTAAGGATTGAACAATTTTTACAAAAATTCCAAACTTGGATTTGGTTATTAAATTAAAAGTAGTAGATTGTTCTAATTTATTTAAAACTACCCAGAGAAAATATAAAAATATGAAAGTTTTGTTCAATCTAAAAAAATTGTAAAAATAGCAATTGTTAATAGTCTTTGTAAATTAGTATTTCTGGTAAAAGTAAGGACTTTGATTGATGGAGGAGTTTTCTCGGGGAAAAGGCCTATCGCAGTTTTTGGGCAGGACCCAATCTGTGAGTTTCACGAGATTTTCCTCTAAACAATTTTTTTGTCATTACTATAATCAGGAAAGTCATATAACGTAGTGTACATGATTTTTGGCAGATGTACAAACAAAATATGTTTAAAAAGTGTTAAAAAGGTTAAACATTTTAAAAATGAAAAACTAGATTGTTACCGAATTGTACAGTGTGTTGTATACAAAGCATGATAGCTAAGATTGACTGTAACAGATCATTCTCTGAAGAGTTTGTGACATACGAGGAGCCTATTACCAACAGAGAAATGCAGATCAAGTTACACAGACTAGTCGTCATGCCATGACAGTTTTCACTTCTGTGGATCAAAGTCTTCCAAATATCTGGAAGAGGGTTCATGGATGAGAAAAATGTATTTTTAAAAGGTATTATCACTTACTAAAGTAATTGTTTTTAAAAAATAAGATTTTTTGGGCCTTAACTTTTCTCGAGAGTTCATTGAGATTTTTGTAGACAAAGTATTTGTCTGAGTAAATTTTAATGAATTATATAGGCTTACTGTAGGGCAAATATTTTTAATTACAAGAGAGAACTTATATAAAATAATTTGAAGATCTAAAGAAAGCCCTTATTTATTTAGTATTTTTTGATTAATATAGAGATCTCTCTCAGCCATTTTATATTCAAGTGTATGTGGATGATGAGACAATTTCATTGGTATTTATAAAAAAATGTGTTAGGAGAGCATTGTCCAATGCTACAGATCTGAGACATTGTGGGTTTTGCACCATTTGTTTTGAAAAGCATCTTATGTTACGCTAAGGGTGTTATTACAAGGAAAACAGAAGGTGTCAACACACACAGCTTTGTCTAGTTGCAACTGGATGTTAAAAAGATCAGATGTAGTGGTATATAAAAATACATGGGGATTAAATAGATGCAATGTGAGGGATAGAACCACAGTTCTGTAAGTTAATTATGCAAAAGTCACTTATTCAATTTTTAGTGGACATTTATTGGGAAAGAATTTCTTGTGCTTCTATAGATGGATCCAAATATTGGCACAATGGAATGACAATATTAAACTTTCTGTAAGTGTCTGCATTGAAAGCTGATCTTTAGACTGCCATGTGTTTAGCAGTCAGAGTGACAGGCATGTGTGGTTCATTCAATCATACTGTATGTGAGGAATGTTTTTGGTTCTGAAAAGAAATTTCAACATGATCAAATTTCTTTCAGAAATAGAATATTTGGGAAAGCCCAACCTAAATTGTCAGTGTAAAGGAAAAAATACAATAATCTGGTAAAATTATTCTTTTACACAATTTAATATTAGTCACAGGATAAAGAGGGGGACTATGACATTTTGTCTTAGAGTCAGTACAGATTGATTATGGAGATAAAATTGATTGTAAAAAAAAAAAAAAATTGATTCCAACAATAATGGATAGTTATTTTTAAATGAAAATATTTCTTTTTGCATATCCAGGTACCTGACTGACTGATTGATTGATTTTTTTGTTTAAGCTAATGAAAGAAATTCTGAACTACTCATTTTAGAACATTTTGTCATCAAACTTCTGAATATTGTTTTATTTGTTTATAGAACAATCCAATAGGAAAGAGTAACCTAATACTACAAAGTATTGAGGAATTTGGCAAATCTTTATAGATTGATTATATTAGTTTTTTTCCACCTACTAAAGGAGGATATTAGGATGTTGTTTTTTTTTTAGTTAATGTTTCTTTTTGATAAATTAATTGAGGTTGTTCTAGAAAATTTTTAACAAAAGCTAAGTTGTTGTGAACTTATGTCATATTCCATTGGGGTTGGATTTCAAACCATGGAATCAGATTATGATTTAAAATTCTGCAGGACGTGTATGCAATTTTAAGTATTTGGTAAAGTTTTTGTTTCTTATCATCTTAAGTACTCAGGTATTGTAGAACATATAAATAGTATTATAAAGTCTAAATAGGGTAAGATGATTCAAGAAAAAGGTAAAGATTGGGTGACTTATTTACCTGCTACAGTTTTCATTTAAAAACTTTATAATTTTTTAAACATAAGGTTTGATAACTTTTTGAGTTAATGATAGGATGTCTTTTGAGATTAGCATACTCCGTTATTTTTATATAATCTGTTGTACAGAAAGAAGTGTGGTTGCAAACTTAGCGAACAACAGGTGCAGGTATTTCAGAAGTTTGTTCACAAAACATGGCTAGGCCTTTGCTAAATGTAAATAGAAATGATGTCTTGAATGAGATTTCTACTTCTTATGAGTATGTTTAGTAATTTATTCCAGTAGCTAAAGTTATGGTTAAGAATTATAGATCTGAAGGTACCAGGGATGCCAACAGAGATGTCAACTGAGATATCAATTGGAAAGATTATTTTGTTATTTTTAAGGTACATTGGAATTATACTTTTTGTTTCTAAAGAATTGGTAATAAATAATAAAAATAATTGGTAAAAATAAGAACTAAATGGGTAGGATGTAATCAGCAGGAATGTTTTAGTTTGAGGAAATACCTCAGTGACAACAGCTGCCGGAAATATATTATTGCATCCTATAGTTATTATATTTATTATCATGATATTATGTATTTTGTTTCAAATCTGTATTATGGTTAGAATGAAACAATTTTATAAATTGATTAAGGAAGAAATGAAAAAAGGTGAAAAATTATGACAGGTATTTTTAGTCGGAAAATTGCTTCTGACTTATCTGATCCTATGATGAGCTGTGGTACATCTGGAGCAACTGATTCAAAATGTGTATGAAAGGGCGCCATAAATGGAGTGTGCGTGATTTAGTTAATATAATAAATTATATTCAGGGGGGATTGTAGAATAATTATATTAATTCGGCTTTATAATCAAGATCTGTAAGTATGCAGTCTGGGTCCCTTTTAAGCTTTGACTTTGAAAAAGCTCACTCAGCTCAGCATAAGACAAATCTTGAAATAGCTAGGTTGTGTGCATGTCATTTCTGTAACAGTTGTTCTTCATGTGCAAAGTTAATGACTAAAAGGTCAGTAGGTCAGTGGTTTCACAGATAAGAATATACTGTAGAGTATATGTCATAGACTTTATTGTAAAGATCTTTTTAAAGGTAAAAACACATATTATCCATAATATAGTTAGTTATTTGATATAGTTATTTAATTAGTTAGCTAGATTGAGTTTGTGTGAAATAATATATGTTTATATGTATCCAATTATAGTTTAATATGCATTTGTAAGGTTTGGTACAGAATTGCATTTCTGTAGCTTAAAGAATATCCATTACAAGAATTCGGCCATTTGGAAAGGTCATTCACCTTTAGTTTTTTATAAGAATCTGCTGTGTGTTACTGACAATCAAGAAGTTTAAGAGACGTGTTAGCTCATGGGAAAGAGAATATTTAGAAGAATCACGAATATGATCATTTCATTTTTAGTTCTAGCCGTATATGGCTATGGCTTTAGTCTGCTGACTAGTTGATTTGAAATAGTATAAAAACAGAGTGACACTTCACTTCAGGACGCACCACACACTTCACTACACTTCACTACACGACACAACACAACACATGTCCTATACTCACACACAGAAGGACTTCGCTACTTTTTCACACACATAAAGAAGAAGGACACACGCATCCTTACATTGAAGATGACATATTGTTTACATTAGGCCTAAATACAGCCTACCTCACAAACAGCTGCTAGAGTGGACATCTCTCTGACATAGAAAAGCACAAACGGAGCTGAGACATCTCTTGAACATTCTTGATACAAGTTTTTGTTCTTATTATTTTTGTTTTACTACATCAAGCTGTAAGAAGAATTTAACTTTGTATATTTTCAAGTTGTTGCCAAGTGTGACCAAATAAACTCACACTTTGTTTTAAGACAGCCTGGCTACTGAACTTTTGAACAAAACGCCTAAGACACTGTTGACATAACACGTGTCTGAGAGGAGAAGGTTTTTACACCCTCTCCACATTTTTACACTGCCTGTACCAAGCAAAGGGGAACTCTAATTGCATTTCACCGATCCACACCATTCACCTTATCATCAGAAATTAAAGACCCAGAAGGTAGATACCTGATACTCATGGGTTATATAATGGATACAGCAATCACGGTGATTTCCTACTACGCTCCTAACAAACAACCTACACCATTCCTCTCACATATATTACAAGTGATTAATACACACAAAATAGGAACAGTGATAATGTGTGGGGATTCGAACCAGGTCCTCCTCCCATTTCTAGATAAATCACCTTTTACACCATCCAAAATAACCTCTAGATTACCTTTTTCTCAACTTCTTTCCAAATACAATCTGGTAGATTCATGGAGAGAAAGTAACCCAATGAAAAAGAAATTCACTTATTTCTCGCACCCTCATCAAACCTTCACCAGAATAGATCATATTTTTCTAACAATAGGAATGATACCAGAAATTATTGCATCAGATATAATTCCGATTCCGTGGTCTGACCATAATGCAGTATACACTACTATAGCCTCAGCCATACCAAAAGCGCATGACCCAACGTGGTACTTACCGGACATAATGCTCAAACACCCACTACATCAGATGGCCATTGAACAAGCTTTAAAGGAATACATATCAATTAATAATACAACAGACATCTCCCCAATAACACTGTGGGAAGCTCATAAGCCTGTCTTGCGTGGTACAATACAAAGACAAATGGCACTATTTAAATGGGAACGCAATTTTAATGCAGCCTACATATCATTTCAAGATAATCCATCTCAGAGTACAAAATCTCATCTGGAAAAATCTAGATTGGAATACGATCTATTTCTCACTGAGTCAGTTGATAAATCCCTCAAACGCTCCAAACACAATTTCTACATGAATACAAACAAACCAGGTACATATTTGGCTCGGGCATTAAATTCAACTAACAAATCTTTCAAACCAATACGTTTGAAATTATCAAGAAATGTTTACACTTGTAATCCAGTTAAAATAGTCCATAAATTTCACTCACATCTCGCAACTTTATACAAGACAAACAATGAATTTAATCCTACAGAAGCTGAATCCTTCTTCTCAAAAATAACCTTACCTGAGTTATCTCAGAATCAAAAAAGCAGTTTGGATGAGCCTATAACTATAGATGAAGTTGCTAACGCCATAAAAGACCTAAAACTTAACAAAAGACCAGGCCCAGATGGCTACTCGGCTTTATACTATAAAACATTCTCAGAAATACTCTCTCCCATTCTCACTGAAACTTTTAACAAACTTCTAGATGGACATTCTTTTCGGCAAGAAACACTAATGGCAATTGTTTGTATGATCCCAAAACCCCTTTCTGATGATACTTCCTGTGTGAATTATCGGCCTATCTCTCTGTTAAACCTCGATATTAAATTATTAGCAAAAATAATAGCAAAACGCCTCAATAGCATTATAGGAAAATTAATACATAGAGATCAAGTAGGCTTCATGCCAAATAGACAGGCAGGCGATAATATACGCAGGGCAGTGTTATTGGCACATATTGCTAAAAAACGGAAAATCCCTTTATGTTTTCTATCTCTCGATATTAAGAGGGCATTTGACACAGTATCCTTGCAATATATGCAATATTCATTACAAAAATGGGGTTTTGGACCCCACTTTTTAACATGGATCAAAGCATTATATAATAAACCCAAAGCCTATATAAAATATGCTGGATACAAATCTGAAGCCTTTAATATCGAAAGAAGTACCCGACAGGGTTGCCCATTATCTCCCTTATTATTTGCCCTTATACTCGAACCCATGGCCCAATACATCAGAACAAACCAAACTATAACTGGCATTGAAGTAGGAGGTATTACACACAAATTATGTATATTTGCAGACGATATATTACTTTTTATATCATCACCACAGGTCTCTGGTCCTAACTTAATACCAGCTCTTGATGGATTTGCAGCCCTATCCGGCCTTATGATTAATCCTAAGAAATGCCTAGTGCTTAATATTTCACTCACAAACATGGAATTGATCCCGGCTAGGGCTGCCCTCCCATTCACATGGGCAGAAAAATCAATCTCATATCTTGGAATTAATTTAACAGCATCTCATTCTGACTTATTCTCAACCAATTATCCTCCTGTATTAAGACAGATCACAAATCTAATAAAACAATGGTCGCAACTTCCTTTATCCTGGATAGGGAAGATTAATGCAATCAAAATGACTATTCTACCCAAATTGCTTTATCTATTCCAATTCCTTCCTATTTTTTGAGAATAGTACAAAAAAGAGCAACTTCGTTTATATGGGGCTCTTCTAAACCACGTATACCTATATACACACTACATCTTCCCAAAAATAAAGGAGGCCTGGGATACCCTAATTTTACTAACTACTACAGAGCAGCACATTTGGCCAGTCTGTCCAAATACCATGCAAATCAGGAAATCCCATTATGGGTATTTATAGAGGCTTCAGAAAATGACCCTCTATTAATATCAAATTTATTATGGCTTGATCCTAAAGACCGCTTTAAAATTCATAATCCCATAACTAAACACTTCTTATCTCTCTGGGATAAACTAAAAACCAAATATCAGTTACAATCTCCACACAATCCTCTCCTTTCTTTTATCAGAAATCCGGCCTTTTATCCGGCATGGATCTACCCAAATTCTTTTAAAGCTTGGACAACATCAGGCATTCAGACACTAAATGACTTCATAGCATCTAAATCATTCCTTTCATTCCCATCGCTTAGAGAAAAATATGATCTACCAAACTCTGAGATATTTAGATATCTCCAAATCAAAAATTTCTGTACACCATTCCTAAAGGGGGATACACCATTATCCCAATTATCCATTTTTGAATCAATCTGTTCAAAAGATTCATTTGCTAAAGGTACAATTTCATCACTTTATAATCAATTATATGGAGTAGCAAATCTTAATAGACCCTTTTACGTTCAGAGGTGGGAGGAGGACCTGGGACGAACTTTAGAAGACACGGACTGGTCTAACATATGGCTCACATCTAAGTCATCTTCACCCAACATCTTAGCACTGGAGACAAATTATAAAGTCCTAACTCGCTGGTACCTTGTACCCGCTAGAGTGGCAAAATATTCACCTAATACCTCAACTCTTTGTTTTCGAGGATGCCCAGAAATAGGCACATATTTACACATATGGTGGACGTGCCCAGTAATCCAAACCTTCTGGAAGGAAGTCTTCGTGATTGCATCTAAAATATTTAAAAAAATAATACAACCAGATCCATATTTAACTTTACTTAATCTAAAACCGGAATGGTTAACACTCTCTCAATTCAAACTTATGATCCAACTAATAACGGCTGCAAAACAAACAGTGGCCAAGGCATGGAAATCTCCTACATTGGTACTAGCAGAAACAATTCACAGAATGAATAATACAATGTCCCATGCTAAGATGGTAGCCATCGATCAAAATCAAATTCCAAAATTTGAAAAACTTTGGCATCCTTGGATAAAACAACAGTTCCTGTCAAACTTCAATGACTCTGTCCTGTTGCCATGGTAACAGATTAAATGACTTACAGAGACACCCATTCTAAGGCTTCAAAGAGAACTAAAAAGAATAATAAACTGACGAGCGGGACAACCTTGTGGACCATACCTCTACTTTTCAGCCCTTTTTCTTCTTTCTCTTTCCTTTTCTCCACCTTATGATTAAAGCTCATTATCAGAATTTATTTGACCTATATACACTCTACTTGTAAACAATATGTATAGTAGGTATAAATCATTTAAATACCTACAAAAGTAACTAAGGAAATGATATATATCTTTAATTTAGGTTTACGTGAACCCAATGTTTAATATTTGAAATTTCATGATATTTACCTATATAAACCCTACTGTAAAACAATGAGCTTACTTTATAGATCCTTGTAAACTTACTTTATGTATCTTTATAACATTGTATACTCAATAAACTTCTTTTGACAAGGAAATAAAGCAACTGGAAAGTTTTTAAGTGCAGCAACCCTTTTGGACTCTTTCTATATATAAGGTCAGTGGGAAGACCTGATTGCTGGCACTGGATTGTAAGCTGGGTGCGGCTCTCCTCTACGATTTCAATATATATATATATATATATATATATATATACACACTGTATTCAATTTAGCTTGATCGGTTCCTGTTATTATCTTCCTACTGACAGGCAGGCAGGTGTTGTTACAGTACAGCTACCTGAAGAAAATTGTTGGTGTTTTTCTGATCCTATTAGTACCACAGTCAGGCAGCTACACTAGTTACAGTTAGTGTAGTGCGTCCTCACAGTGTTCAGCTAAAGCTACAAGTTAATGTAGTGCGACCTCTGCACAGTGTTCAGCTAAAGCTACAAGTTAGTGTAGTGCGTCCTCTAAACAGTATTCAGCTAAAGCTACAAGTTAGTGTAGTGCGTCCTCTGAACAGTGTTCAGCTAAAGCTACAAGTTAGTGTAGTGTGACCCCTGCACAGTGTTCAGCTAAAGCTACAAGTTAGTGTAGTGTGTCCTCCTCACAGTATTTAGCTAAAGCTACAAGTTAGTGTAATGCGTCCTCTGAACAGTGTTCAGCTAAAGCTACAAGTTAGTGTAGTGCAACCTCTGCACAGTGTTCAGCTAAAGCTACCTTTAGAAGGTTGGTGGTGTTTTCCTGATCCTATCACTATCGCAGGCAGCTAAATTATTTACACGTTAGTGTAGTGCGACCTCTGCACAGTGTTCAGTTAAAGCAACCTGTAGAAGGTTGGTGGTGTTTTCCTGATCCTATCGCTACCGCAGGCAGTTACATTATTTACACGTTAGTGTAGTGTGTCCTCAAAACAGTGTTCAGCTAAAGCTACCTCTAGAAGGTTGGTGGTGTTTTCCTGATTCTATCACTACCGCAGGCAGCTACATTATTTACACGTTGGCGTAGTGCGACCTCTGCACAGTGTTCAGCTAAAGCTACCTGTAGAAGATTGGTGGTGTTCTCATACTACAGGCAGGCAGTTGATTTTGCTAGCTGCAGTATCAGTATATATATATATATATATATATATATATATATATATATATATATATATCCCAGCTTAGTGCAGCTACATCTCACTGCAGGCCATTAGTATGTCTGGAAGGCCAACAAGGAAAGGCAGACAGTCACAAGCCAATAAAAGAGGGCAAGCAGGCTCTGTGTCTAGAGGCAACAGTGCTGGTCATGGACACGGTGCATCCTCATCAGCACGTGGCCGTGGGACACGCTTGGCCTTTTTTTCGGCAGCTGGCCGTGTTGAGTCGCAACATGCGGAAGACTTGGTCGAGTGGATGACCAAGCCGTCCTCATCCTCCTCATCCTCTCTCACCCATGCTCAGGGTACTTTGTCTGGCAAAGCAGCTGCCAACGCGGCCTCTTCCCTCGGCTCAATGGCATCAGTGACTCCTTCCCTAGCCCCACCATGTCCTCCTGAGGAGTCCCTCGAACTGTTTAACCACAGTGTTGGGTACATGCTCCAGGAGGATGCCCAGCATTTAGAAGGCTCTGATGATGATACTGAGCTAGATGAAGCCAGTAACGTGAGCACGGACAGAGGGGGTGCCCAAGAAGGACAGCAATCTGGCAGTCATGTTCCCCCTGCTGCAGCATACTGCCAGGTTTGCTCCAGTGATAAGGAGGGAGGGGATGATGAGGTCACTGACTCAACATGGGTGCCTGATAGGAGAGAGGAGGAGGAGGCACATCACCAATGAGGCAGGATGCCCTCCAGGGGCCAGCCTAAGGGCAGCACACTGACTGCATCACACCGCAAAGCTCCGCATGTGCAGGGCGCTGCTGTCTCTGCGCGTTATTCCAAAAGTTCTTTGGTGTGGGCCTTTTTTGAGAAGAGTGCATCAGATTGCACCGCTGCTATTTGCAACATATGTCTCAAGCGTATCTCGCATGGCCAAAACATCTCCCGCTTGGGCACCACATGCTTGACCAGACATATGTTGACCTGCCATGCAGTTAGTTGGCAAGCGTACCTAAAAGACCCACACCAAAGAACAAAGAGGACCTTTCCTTGCTCCTCATTAGCTGAGATCTCCAACCCCACTATACCTTCAGTCCTCTCTGAGACCTGCACTGAGAGGAATATAGGTGTAGAATTAGGTGTGTCACAGCCAAGTACTTATGGACAATTTGCTTTCGGTACACCGATGTCAGATTGTACCAAGCAAATTTCCCTGCCCCAGCTGCTGCACCGCCGAAAGAAGTTCGCTCCCAGCCATCCACATGCCCAGCGGTTGAATGCTAGCTTGGCAAAATTGCTAGCACTTCATGCTACCTTTTCAGTTGGTAGACTCTGCCCCCTTTCGTGAGTTTGTGGAATGTGTGGTTCCTCAGTGGCAGGTATCCAAACGCCACTTTTTCTCACGGAAGGCGATTCCGGCTCTCTACCGGCATGTGGAAGGCAATGTCCATGCCTCGCTGGACAGGGCGGTCAGCGGTAAGGTGCATATTACCGCTGACTCATGGTCCAGC